>NC_068937.1:10239375-10465004 GCF_016801865.2 Culex pipiens pallens
CTTCTTCTTCTGCTTCCATTGCGTATGTGTATGTACTAGGGTGTTTCATCCTAACAAAAAAGTTCTCAGAATCAGGCAAACCGAGGTTCCCCTAGTAGAGGATACCCATAGGGACTCTCATGCCAAATATCAGCCCATTTGGTTGAGAATTGGCCTGTCCCCAGCGGTTCAAAGTTTACATGTAAATTACTATGGGATTTTTATGCTTTTCGTTCAATCGTTCCTACAGGTCTGGGGACAACATGGATTCACTCGGAATAAAGACAGGTGTGTAGGGGATGGTCCAAGGAACAAATTCCAGCAGGAATTAGGGTTGTCCATTCTGTCCCCAAGGTGCGCATTGGATCGACGTCCGGTGTCTCCAGAATCAACGATTCACCCTTCAAATGTACGCATTGTCCTTAGTATGCTATGACGGCTAGCTGAAAATTACGACGCTCCATGTCAGACGGTGAACACGTGGCAGAGCATCCACTCAAGTTTTGGCTCAGAAACATATTTTAAAGTAATAAAATTATAATTTTTGATGTTCCTGTAGCAATTGGAACTATTCCAAATAACGTAACATGATGATTTTGTAATAATAATGCAATCGATGCTTCCCCACGTGTTCACCGTCTGACATGGAGCGTCGTAATTTTCAGCTAGCCGTCATAGCATACTAAGGACAATGCGTACATTTGAAGGGTGAATCGTTGATTCTGGAGACACCGGACGTCGATCCAATGCGCACCTTGGGGACAGAATGGACAACCCTAATTCCTGCTGGAATTTGTTCCTTGGACCATCCCCTACACACCTGTCTTTATTCCGAGTGAATCCATGTTGTCCCCAGACCTGTAGGAACGATTGAACGAAAAGCATAAACATCCAATAGTAATTTACATGTAAACTTTGAACCGCTGGGGACAGGCCAATTCTCAACCAAATGGGCTGATATTTGGCATGAGAGTCCCTATGGGTATCCTCTACTAGGGGAACCTCGGTTTGCCTGATTCTGAGAACTTTTTTGTTTGGATGAAACACCCTAGTATGTACGTTTGTGCGACTTTATGTGATTCTACCCCAGGAGAGAGTGCGGCAAATCGTGACGAATCGCACAACTTCGCGGTCAAATAAAGTTGCAGTTGAGGCACTTTTTCGCACTAAGCAAACTATCATTTTCTTCTCTTTCTTTGCGTTGCTTTCTTCTGACTGACTCATTGCAAATGCACCGAGTGGCTCCAGTAAATCGGGCAATAATCGTGTTATGACATGGGAAAAAAAGAGTCCAGCGCTTAAGGCTCACACACACACGTGGTCTCACGTCAACTCAGCTCAACGCAGTTAGCAAAGGAAGAAGGCACGTTTTGTTCCAGATTTTATTTTTTGCGATTGATGACATTAAGTTGAATTGTCAAATTTAACCCTTGCTTTTGGGTTTTGAGATCTAGTAAAAATCAAAAAATTAAACTTATTTGCGTCAAAATTGCAAAACAACTGAACCATCGAAGGTTAATCCGTCACGACGTTCACACGATAAAAACAAACGAAAAAAAAAACGCACAAAACGATCAATCTGCAAATAAGAAAAAAATCAGTTCTCCAATCGAGGGCTTCGATTAGGTCAAACTGTTTGCCTTCCTCTCTCTATCCTATCTTCTCAATTTCGAAAAAAAAGAAGAGAGAAGCACTTCTAGTAAAACCAACAACCCCTAGTTGCGGCTTCTTTTTTTTTCGAAAAACGGCTTCATTAGCACAGATTAACGGAAATTGTCGAGCAAATTGCGCACGCCGCCGGCAAAGTTGGTGAATTTGAAATTGGGCCAATTTCGCGCGACTTTGACCCACGACCGATGACGACAATCCGGTTTGGGGTTGGGAATTTCCCGTGGGGAAACTTTTATGTTTCTTACTACTTATTTTTGTTTTTCAACAAAATTTCATTAGGTGTTATTTTTCTTTTTATTTATTAATTTTCTCATTTTTTTTAATTATTGAATATCTGGCAACACTGTAAAAGGTTACGACCATTTAAGTTAAATTCACCTATTTTTTGAACTATGAAAAGCATACAGATGAAAAACTTGATAAAATCGCTTATCAGAATATAAAAATTGAAAAAAAACTAAACACGGAAAGAAATGTTTTTCCAAATTAAAAAAAAAAACCTCAAATGAACTTGACACGGAAAAAAATCCGAATTAAAAAAAATGTTTTTCTAAAATTCCATTTTCATTCCTTCTTCTTTCAGGACATCCTCTCCCAGAGCACGATCGCGCTCAACATCGAGGTCCGGCCCCGGTTTCTGGTTCCGGACACCAACTGCTTCGTGGACTACCTCCGGGACATTGAGAGCATCGCCAAGGCGCATCCGCTCTACCAGCTGATGGTTCCCATCGTTGGTAAGTTTGCTTTTTTTCATTTTCTCATTATTTTGATGTTTTTTTTTTTAAATTTGTAAATTGTCAAATTTCTCTCCCTCCCTCCCTAGTAATCAACGAGCTGGAGGGCCTCGCCAAGGGCATCAAACCTGCGGTGAACGCCTCAGGCATCATTGCGTCCAAGCTGGCGGCCGGCATCTCGGTGCAACCGACCCCCGCCCCGGCACCGTCCTCGTCGAGGATATCCGTCGACCGTCGGTTCGATCCGCAGCACGCCGAAAAAGTGGCGGAAGCTTCGAAGCAGGCGCTGCACTTTATCAAACAGAAGCATCCCGCGCTGATGTGAGTTGAATTTGATTTTTTTTTTTTGTTGAAAAAAACATACAATTTGAAATTGGACGAAATTCAATTTTCTTCAAACCCAGGTGCGTTACGACCAAGGGCTCGATCCTGAAGCCGACCACGTGCACCTTCCTGGAGGACGTCGGCGAGCAAAAGTCCAACGACGATAAGATTCTGGAAACTGCCTTAAACCTGATCCGGAACAGCACCGAGGAGAAGAGGGGTGAGTTTGATTTTCACTTGCATTTTCAGATAAAAGATCATTTTTCATACTACTTTAGAAATTAATTTGACAGCTTGGTACTAAAAACTAAAAACTAAATTAGCTAAAATACCTAAAATTTCTAAAATTACTAAAATACCTTAAATACCAAAAAATCCCTAAAATAGCTGAAATTAAAAAAAACCTAAAATACTTAATATACCTTAAAAACTAAAATACCTGAAATAACCAAAATTCCTAAAATACCTAAAATAACCTGGGTTATATAACTAAAATACTTCAATTGCCTGAAATACCTAAAATACCTAAAATACCTAAAATACCTAAAATACCTAAAATACCTAAAATACCTAAAATACCTAAAATACCTAAAATACCTAAAATACCTAAAATACCTAAAATACCTAAAATCCCTAAAATACCTAAAATACTTAAAATACCTAAAATACCTAAAATACCTAAAATACCTAAAATATCTAAAATACCTAAAATACCTAAAATATCTAAAATACCTAAAATACCTAAAATACCTAAAATACCCAAAATACCTAAAATACCTAAGACACCTAAAATAGTTAAAATACTTGAAGCTGTAAAAAACAAAAATCGAAAAAACACTTTATAAACTAAGGCCGCTACAAATATTTTTTAAACGGGAATAAAATAAAATAGAAAAGTTGATATTACAAGCCCATGGCAACTTTTGAATCAAACAAGTGATGCATTTTATATCTGCTCAGTTGATTTGCAATTATTTCCAATGATTACACTTTTATTTCCACTGAAATGATTAAGTTCTGTGGATTTTCTTTCGCTCCATTTTTTTTCGGCTCGAGGGCGGGTGATATAAAATTTTAAAATTATTTGCAGCGGCCTAAAACAGTTTAACAAAAACTTAAAAACCTAAAAAACTTACAAAACAACCCTTAAAATCTCAAAAAGAACTAAAATAAAACTCAAATAAAAACTAAAGAATACTCAAATAAAACTGAAAAAACTAAATCGGCTAAAATGACAAAAAAGAAGTTTTCAAAAACTATAAGAACTAAAAAAATTAAAAACTAAAAGTTCAAAAAATTTAAAACCTAAAAAAACAAAGCTTACAAACTTAAAAAACTGAAAAATCTTTTTAAAAAAACTAAATAAAAGAAAACCCAAAAGAAACTCAGCAACAAAAAAATACTTTAAAAAATTAAAAAAAATCAAAATCAAAAAAAAAAATATATGATCTTAACAAAACAGGAATTAAAATAACAATTTTGAAATATCTATTAGAAAAACTCAAAGAAACTAAAAAAAAAAACAAATAAATACAAAAAACCGAAAAAAAACGCGAAAGACATATAAAAATTATAAAACTTATAAAACTTATAAAGTTTACAAAACTTATTGACTTATACTCTTAAAGACTTATTTTATTTACGAAACTTAAAAAAACTTATAAAACTAACAAAACTTATTAAACTTATAACACTTTTAAAACATCCAAAACTTATAAAACATATAAAACTCATGCTTCTTATAAAACTTATAAAACTTATAACACATTTTAAACTTTAAAAAATTATAAAATGTATTAAACTTATTAAACTTATCAAACTTATTAAATTTATTTTACTTATTAAACTTATTAAACTTATTAAATTTATTAAACTTATTTAACTTATTTAACTTTTTAAACTTATTAAACTTATTGAACTAATTAAACTTATTAAACTTGTTTAACTTATTAAACTTATTAAACTTATTAAACTTATTAAATTTATTAAACTTATAAAATTTATTAAACTTATTTAACTTATTTAACTTATTAAACCAATTAAACTTATTAAACTTATTAAACTTATTAAACTTATAAAACATATTAAACTTATTAAACTTATTAAACTTATTAAACTTATCCAACTTATTAAACTTATTTAACTTATTAAACTTATTAAACTTATTAAACTCATTATACTTATTAAACTTATTAAACTTTTTAAACTTATTAAACTTATTAAACTTATTAAACTTATTAAACTTATTAAACTTATTAAACTTATTAAACTTATTAAACTTATTAAACTTATTAAACTTATTAAACTTATTAAACCTATTAAACTTGATAAACTTATTAAACTTATTAAACTTATTAAATTTATTAAACTTATTTAACTTATTAAACTTATTAAACTTATTAAACTTATTGAACTTATTAAACTTATTAAACTTATTGAACTTATGAAACTTATTGAACTTATTAAACCAATTAAACTTATTAAACTTATTAAACTTATTAAACTTATAAAACATATTAAACTTATTAAACTTATTAAACTTATTAAACTTATTAAACTTATCCAACTTATTAAACTTATTTAACTTATTAAACTTATTATACTTATTAAACTTATTAAACTTATTAAACTTATTAAACTTATTAAACTTATTAAACTTATTAAACTTATTAAACTTATTAAACTTATTAAACTTATTAAACTTATTAAACTTATTAAACTTATTAAACTTATTAAACTTATTAAACTTATTAAACTTATTAAACTTATTAAACTTATTAAACTTATTAAACTTATTAAACTTATTAAACTTATTAAACTTATTAAACTTATTAAACTTATTAAACTTATTAAATTTATTAAACTTATTTAACTTATTAAACTTATTAAACTTATTAAACTTATTGAACTTATTAAACTTATTAAACTTATTGAACTTATGAAACTTATTGAACTTATTAAACTTATTAAACTTATTAAACTTATTAAACTTATTAAACTTATTAAACTTATTGAACTTATTAAACTTATTAAACTTATTAAACTTATTAAACTTATTGAACTTATTGAACTTATTAAACTTATTGAACTTATTAAACTTATTGAACTTATTAAACTTATTAAACTTATTAAACTTAATAAACTTATTAAACATATTAAACCTATTAAACTTATTAAACTTATTCAACTTATTAAACTTATTGAACTTATTAAACTTATTAAACTTAATAAACTTATTAAACATATTAAACTTATTAAACTTATTAAACTTATTAAACTTATTAAACTTATTAAACTTATTAAACTTATTAAACTTATTAAACTTATTAAACTTATTGAACTTATTTAACTTATTGAACTTATTAAACATATTAAACTTATTAAACCTATTAAACTTATTAAACTTATCCAACTTATTAAACTTATTAAACTTATTAAACTTATTGAACTTATGAAACTTATTGAACTTATTCAACTTATTAAACTTATTAAACTTATTAAACTTATTAAACTTATTAAACTTATTGAACTTATTAAACTTATTAAACTTATTAAACTTATTAAACTTATTGAACTTATTGATCTTATTAAACTTATTGAACTTATTAAACTTATTGAACTTATTAAACTTATTAAACTTATTAAACTTAATAAACTTATTAAACATATTAAACTTATTAAACCTATTAAACTTATTAAACTTATTCAACTTATTAAACTTATTGAACTTATTTAACTAATTAAACTTATAAAACTTATTAAACTTATTAAACTTTTAAAACTTATAAAATTTATAAAACATATAAAACTTATAAAGCTAATAAAACTTATACAACTTATTTTAATTTATTAAACTTTTTAAACTTATTAAACTCTTTAAACTTATTAAACTTATTAAACTAAGTAAACTTATTAAACTTATTAAACTTATTAAACTTATTAAACCTATTAAACTTATTAAACTTATTAAACTTATTAAACTTATTAAACTTATTAAACTTATTAAACTTATTAAACTTATTAAACTTATTAAACTTATTAAACTTATTAAACTTATTGAACTTATTAAACTTATTAAACTTATTAAATTTATTAAACTTATTAAACTTATTAAACTTATTAAACTTATTGAACTTATTAAACTTATTAAACTTATTAAACTTATTAAACTCATTAAACTTATTAAACTTATTAAACTTATTAAACTTTTAAAACTTTTAAAACTCATAAAATTTATGAAACTTATAAAACTTATAAAGCTTATCAAACTTATACAACTTTTTTTAATTTATTAAACTTATTAATTTTATTAAACTTATTAAACTTATTGAACTTATTAAACTTATTAAACTTATTATACTTATTAAACTTATTAAACTTATTATACTTATTAAACTCATTAAACTTTTAAAACTTATTAAACTCATTAAACTTTTAAAACTTATAAAACTTATAAAACTTATAACACTTATAAAACTTATAAAACTTATAAAACTTATAAAACTTATAAAACTTATAAAACTTATAAAACTTATAAAACTTATAAAACTTATAAAACTTATAAAACTTATAAAACTTATAAAACTTATAAAACTTATAAAACTTATAAAACTTATAAAACTTATTAAACTTATTAAACTTATAAAACTTATAAAACTTATAAAACTTATAAAACTTATAAAACTTATAAAACTTATAAAACTTATAAAACTTATAAAACTTATAAAACTTATAAAACTTATAAAACTTATAAAACCTATAAAACTTATAAAACTTATAAAACTTATAAAACTTATAAAACTTATAAAACTTATAAAACTTATAAAACTTATAAAACTTATAAAACTTATAAAACTTATAAAACTTATAAAACTTATAAAACTTATAAAACTTATAAAACTTATAAAACTTATAAAACTTATAAAACTTATAAAACTTATAAAACTTATAAAACTTATAAAACTTATAAAACTTATTAAACTTATTAAACTTATAAAACTTATAAAACTTATAAAACTTATAAAACTTATAAAACTTATAAAACTTATAAAACTTATAAAACTTGTAAAACTTGTAAAACTTATAAAACTTATAAAACTTATAAAACTTATAAAACTTATAAAACTTATAAAACTTATAAAACTTATAAAACTTATAAAACTTATAAAACTTATAAAACTTATAAAACTTATAAAACTTATAAAACTTATAAAACTTATAAAACTTTTAAAAATTATAAAACTTATTACTTTTTCAACTTATAAAACTTTTTAAACTTTTTCAAGCTTTGCAAACTTTTTAAAGCTTGATAAAAACCATAAAAACTAAAAAAATTGAAAAAAAAAATAGATTTAAATTTCTTTGAAAGCTCAGTAAAATCTATATAAACTAAAAAAATAGCTAATAAAAATTTAAAATAAAAACACAAAAAAAAACAAGAAACAATAAACTTAAAATAAACAAAACTTTATAAATTAAAGAATTAAAATGAACTCAAAAACAAATAAGAATCTTGAAAATAAACAAAAATAACCTACCAAAAAATTATTAAAAACTTGTTAAAATTAAAAAAAAAAACAAAAAAATACAAAAGCTAATAAAATCTGAAAAATGTACTAAAATATGTAATTGAAAATCATTTCTACAGCAAACTTATAAAACTCATAAACTTTTAAAAGTTAAACAATTTGAAAAAAAAATAAATTGAAAAAAAACACAAAAGTCACTAAAAACTATATAAATCCAGAGTTTTGTTTTTTGAAAGGACCAATAAACTATTGTCTTTCATATGTTTATTGGGCCTTATCAAAAAAACTTTAGAAATATTGAAATAACAAGCCATACTTTCAACATTTACATGGAAAAAGTGTTTTAAAAAAAAATACAAAAACTTTAAATAAAATCTGTACCAGCCTAATTAAAAAAAACATTACAACATTTTATTATGTAACAAAAAATCCAATAGAATCTAAAAAAACATTATTTTTTTTTGAAAATACACAAAAGAAAACAAAAAAAATTAAAAACAAAAAAACTATAAAAAATAAAAAAAAACTAAAAATACTAAAATATTGTCAAATAAAATTTCAACAAAGAACTAATAAAAGCAACAACACAAAATTGGCAATCGAAAATGATTTCTACAGTTGGATTTTTTTTTCTTCAAAATTTTCTTATTTCTTACAATTTTCTTTCTTGGACTCATTTGATTTGACTGCTGTTTGCTGAGATTACTTAAAGTTTTCTTTCTATGTTAATAAACGAAAATTTCTCGGAACTTTTCTGTTGACAGCTTGTTTAACTTTTTAAAATATTTTTAGTTTTTTAATTTTTATTGTTCTTTTAATTTCTGTTTTTATTTTTGTCTTTCGAAAAGAGTATTTTTTTGTCACCTTAGTTTAGTTTTTTATAACCGATTGGTGGCATTGATGTAACTTTTATCTGATTTATTTATTTTTCTATATTTTTCAACTTACGAATTTACATTTATAAAATACCTGTGAAATTTAAATCAGTTTGGTTTGAATTTTCAATCGTTGTTTTGAACATTTGTTCGAAATTTTATATTGTTTCACAGTTATTTATTATAATAAATTATAAATTTGGTTTTGAATTACATAATTAAAAATTGCATCCCTTTCTTTACTTTTTTTGTTTGCAACCAAATAGGTGAAGTTCGGTACATCACGCGCGACGTCGTGCTGCTCACGACGGACCGGAACCTGCGCGTGAAGGCCCTCTCGAACGATCTGCCGGTGCGCGAACTGCCCGACTTTATCAAGTGGGCCGGCCTCGGTTTCATCGGTCTTTCTTAGTTAGGCTCCCGAAAATAACTAAAATTAATCCTACCACACAAATTCGACATCGACGACCACTTTTCTTCACTCATTTTTTTTTGTTGTTTAAATAATTGAAAGTGTGAAAGTGGGGAAAAAAGAAGAATTGAGAGGGAAAAATAGTTATCTCGTTTGTTCGATTTTTATTTTAGGTTTTTTTTTAAATATTTTTTAAAAACTCAAACTATTAACGAATTTTACATAAAGCGCGATTATAATTACAGTTTTTTTTACTCTCGGCTAGAAAGTATAACTTATCGAATGGCAAAGAGCTAGCAGAAGGCGACGAAGAAACCTAAAACAAGAAAACAAAAGATTGTTAAATTTATGCTTACTCTCCGTATAAGACAAACACACTGTTTCGACTGTTGTAGACTGTAAATATACTTATTATTAACAATTTTGAAAGAAAACGCCCTCCCCCACCCCCGAATCGTTTAGACTTGTTCGCCTTATTATCCGTTCTTATTTTTGGACATTTTTTTATTTCCTATTTTAAACTGATTGAACGAAGTTTGACTGAAAAGATTAAGTTTTCAAACGTGCTTGTTCCTCCTAAGCAAATATGTTATTAACTCGTAGCAGCAACAAAACAAAAAAAATACAAAAACAAACAACAAATAGTGCTAGCGAAATGAGAAAGAAAAGTAGAAAAGAATTGCGTGACAGAGCATGAGAATGAGAGAAAGAGAGAGAGAGAGAGAAAAAGCTAGGGAATAAATAAATGATGATTAAAGTTTCAAATTAAAATGCTGAAAGAGAGAGAGAGAGTCGAAGATGTAAAAGATGAACATATTAAATTAAAAATAAAAAAAAGTTACAAACTGACTTCGTGACGAGCGAAAGCGTCTAGCAAATGATGATGATGATGATGATGAAACAAGACAAACTAATAAAAGGATATTTTTCAAAAAAAAAAAAAAAAAAACATGTGAAGTGCGAACTGATTCGTTTGTTGATCCGAAATGCCTTGAAAATAAATTTAATCTAATCTACAATCTAGCATAGACGCAGTCAGTCCGTTGGAAGCACTTTTCTTGTCTATATTGTCTATATTTGCAATGCAATCGAGAACAACCGTTAATGTAACATACACAAATTAAAGCGGAGAGGATTTCGTGTATGGATCACATTTCACAGAATTTACAGGGAAGGAAGGATGCGTGGACATACCGTTCCTAACGCTTCATCTGAGAATTGTTTTTTCCCTACGAAACAACTTTCCAACACAAATGAGCAGTTCTTTACGAAATCGGTCGACCATTTTTATTTGTTTTTTTTTTTTTTTTGACTCAAGCTTCGTGGGGGCCTTTCCTATGACCAAAGAAGCCAGCTGTTCATACAAAAATGGTACGTAAATATTTGAATATTTGTAACTTTTGAAGGAATTTTGAAATATGCGCACGATTTTTTTTTTTGCTAATTTTTAAATTAACTTTTTTACAAACAATAAATTAATTAAAATCCGTATTATTCAATTTTTGAAATTTAAGGGAAGACATTAAAAATTGGACTTCTGGTTGCTGGAATATTCAATTTATGGCCTGATTGGATGAAACTTTAAAAGCTTCAATTTTCTCTTTCTTTTTCTATTATCCGCTGTATTACAGCAACCAGAGATCCAATCTGCAATGTCTCTTAGGCATTTTTTTGAATTATCCGATCTACTAAAATATTTTCAGGAATGGGCAATCATGGAATCTACTAAAAAAATATATTTTTTTATTTCCCATACTTCTCTATGGCTAAAATGGCTTTTCCGAAGACACCAAATCGTTCAGAAAATTTCTTTAAAAATTACAGATTTCCGAATATTTACGTACCATTTTCAGCAATTTTATTTTTTCAATAGTAGGTTATGATTGGGACTTTTCAGAAAAAATAGCCACACAGAAAAAGTCTATATTTATTTCACTTTTTATTATTAAAAGTTTAATTCGCAAATTACGTACATTCAAAAACGTCCAAATAAGTGTTTTTGACCTTTTTGAAATGGTAGGCTTGATTGTAAACATTTGATGTGTTTTTTTAATGGGAAAAAGCAAAACAAAATGTCCCAATTTACCTGTTTCTCGGAACCAGCAGTCCGACCAATAAATTAAACAAAAAGAAAATTGTAGGAAATTTTCTCAGCTCTTGAAACATAATTTTTTGCCGGAGATATTTTTAAACTAATTAATAAAACAAAAACAATTGAACTTTACCGTGTACTTTTTTCTGGATAGCTTTTATCAGAACCTACAACTTTGTCGCAGACAGCAAATCGATCGGAAAAAGTCTTCTCAAGATGCAAATTTTCGAGTTGATTTAAAAGATTTACTTTTCTAAAATGTATTCTCTAGGAGTTATGATTGAATAATACCTAAAAAAAATAATGCAGGAATTACCGATGTTCGAAATTATCAAATAACGTGTCTTTATTTTTGTTTTATGAAGAGCTTAAAGATAAATTTAGAGCCACAGTTGCTTGGTCGCTGCGAAATCAATCAATCTTTCGAATAAGAGTATTTTCAAAATTTCACAATCAAGAATAACATTTGCAAAGAACCAAAAGTTATGCTTTTGAGCTTGATTTTCAATCAAAAAAAAAATATCGAGCAGTTACTGAGACAGTTGCTGATTTATGCGTACCCGAGCAAACGTGAATAACTTGGGAAGGCCATTTTTTGATATTTTGAGAAGATCGGAATATCTTATTGGGATGATCGGATTAGTTGTTAAAATAACAAAAATCAATAACAAAGAGGCTGTAAGCCCATACATCCAATTGAAATGTTGTCAAAGACAAACTTATGGAAAATTGGACGAGCTTTCCGGTAAAAATATTTTCGAGACTGAAAAATCAAGTCTGTCATACAGAAATTGCCAAAAACCATCAAAAAACCAATTTTTTCAACATTTTTATTTTTAAAACCGCTTGTATCCTGTATCCCTGTGAAGGGATTGGATTTAGGACAATGGTCAATATGGAGACTTTTATGTAAAATTGTCTGGAGAATCGACTCCCGTGTTCGGTTTTTGAAAATTTTGATGTTTAGAGCACTTTAAAAAAAAAACAGTTTCAGTAAATGATTTTTGTGTTTTTTTAGGTGAGTTGCTCCATCCTGCATTTTTTGTGAGTCTTTTTGTATCATGTTAGGCTATTTTCAAAAAAAAAATTTAACGAAAAAAAATCGTGGGCTCACCTTCAAATTTGACTTTTAAACTAAAAAATCCAAAAAAATCATGAAGGTGGCGTGTTTTTTTCTTTCAGTGTATTTTTTTTCGGAAAGCCCGTCAAATTTCCTACAAGTTTGTCTTTGACCACTTTTTGATACGATGCAACGGCTTCAAGATACAGCAATATTTAAATTACGAAATACACAAAATATTTAAAACACTTCCCGAGCAGACGGAAATAACTTGGGAAGGTCAGTATTAGATATTGTGAGAAGATCGAAATATGTTATTCAGATGATCGGATTAGTTGTTAAAATAACAAAAATCAAGAGCAAAGATTTGTTCGAAGAATAACTTCAACTGTTATTATGTTGTTATTGCAATAACAAACCAATAACAAAGAAGGAATCATAAAGAAATAACAAGATTTGTTATTTTGTGCGGAGAGGTGGGGCAGCATAATAACAAAAAATGTTATTGAACTAGTATGTCTCCATAACAAAAAAAGTTATTGTTTTGGTTTAGGGGGGTATATATATCAAATAATTTAAAAAATCAACTTTCAAAATTTCAACTTTTTAGAATAATTTCAGCTTAAGGACCCCATTTCATGGCCAAAATAATGACTCTGACGAAATTGGTCAAAATTATCCCATAGTTTTAACCATTTTAAACAAAGTTCTTTAGGGGGTATATCAAATAATTTAAAAAATCAACTTTCAAAATTTCAACTTTTTAGAATAACTTCAGCTTAAGGACCCCATTTCATGGCCAAAATAATCACCCCGACGAAATGAGACAAAATTATCCCAAAAATCTAAACATATTTAGCAAAAGAAAAAATAATAACAGATTGTGTTATGGACACTTAAAAAACTTTTCCATTTGTGCGATTTATGGTAATTTTATTTCTAAGTCAGAATACCAAACAAATAACAAATCTTATTATTAGGAGAGTTTTTGAAATGTATAATATTTCCTGTTATTAGCGTGTTATTAAACATTTTCAGTATAATATCACTTCAATACCAAATTTTGTTTTTTTTTATCAGAAACTGTTATTTTTTTTCTTCTTAAAGTTGATGTTCAGGATTAAATAAAAACACTTTTTGTTATTCTAACAGGGTTTGTTATTGAAATATTATTAATTTTGTTATTACCATCTGCCCGAACGAGGAACAGATCAACCATTAGATTTTCTCCCACAACCATGTGGTTAAATCTATATTACGCAGTGTGATGTAAGTTAAGAAAGTGAGATTTAAGTGAATCTGCGTCGAATCAGCATCGTGCTCTTCGAGGCAGCTTTGGTCCATCCAGCCCAGTATATTCCTTGTTTTGTCTTTGAATCCTTCCAGAATGGACCATTAAGAATTCTAAAATGAGGCAATTATCATTATTATTCCTGGACCATAAACAAATTGAGAGAATACTCACGCGTAACTGCATCCATTGAACCACCAACCACAGCCATAAACTTGTGGACAGTTGGTAGCTCTTTCGTCGTAGTTTCTGTCATAGGTTGAAAATTTAATATTTTTCGTAAACTGCATTTGGTTGCCCATATTTCCGTGGTACTCGTCCAAAGCCAACATCTCGTACCCCTCACCCTCTCCGGCCAGTTCAAAACGCTGATACCGAGCATATCCCTCGTCAAATTCATATTCAAGCTTCACCAGTAACTCGTAGCCTCCACCCGCCGTCAGCTGGTGAACCGGCTCCAGTCCCAGCCAAAACTCGCCCGATTTGCCAACCGACCCAAACCCGTCCCGGTACTCGGCCCAGCTCCGGTTGAAGCTGACGGCGCCCGAGAAGCGACGCTGAATCACCAGCCAACCGCCGTCCAGCTCTTTCATGTCGCAGACTACGGGTTTGACTGAGGAGTCTGGGAGTTCCAGGCGGTACCGTCCCGAGGTGGTCGCTTCGTCGCAGGACTTGATGATGCGCTGCTGGTGCTTGGCCAAACTCTCCAGCAGCGAGCTCTGTTGGCTGAGAATCGAATTTTGCACATCTGAACTAAAAAAAAAAAAAACAACAGATTTAAATCATCCCAAAATCAAACCAACCTCGCACAAACTCACACATTTTGCAGCTTCAGCTCCAGCTGGCTCAGACGACGTTCCCAAAGCAACGAAGCGTCCGGTTCATCCTGGGAACTGGCAACGGAAGTAACCAACAGGAAGCAGCCCAATATCGTCACCACCAGCATGATGACGGTGATCTCGCGAGGCAACCCGGCAGCCAACTGTGGAACATGAAACGTTGTTGGACGACATTATCTTGCTTAATTTCGTAAAATTTGTGTTATTTTTAGAACTGCCACATTTGATAAGGATGTATTTTTTCTTTAAGGGCTAAGAGAACCAGCTGGGAGTTTTTTCAGTAAAATTGAAATATCTCGAAAACGATACATTTTCTCAACAAACCGACCCGACATTTTATAGCCAACATTCTTACGCACCTACTGGTTAAATATGAGCTTGATTGGTTAAGTCTAGCCTGAGTGGTTATCTTTTTAGTAAAAGGTACTAAAACACGTTGAAAAATGCCTTATTTTCCTCCCAACTTGTTTAAGAAATTAAAGCCTTTATGGAAAATCTAAGCTCGACAGTTTGTAGTCGAGACAATTACCTGCAATTTGATATATATAAAGCCATACTTTAGTTGTAAAATATTTGAGTGGTTATCTTTTTCCCAAAAAATATCCGAAACATAAACAAATTCGCGCAGATTTCTACTCTCTCATTTTGTTTCAAGCTCGCGTGCTGACAGTTCGTTTGCAGTGGTGCCAGAATATTTTCTTTATATTTTTTAAAGACTTTTTAAATCATTATATTTTTTTTAATGATTTTAGAAATTTCAGGTAGGTTTTTTTCTGAAGCTACAGTTAGTTGGTGGTTGATCTATGATCTGTTGAGAAGTGCTAGGACATCTACCAACTCTATGGAGTTCAGAGATGAAGGTCAACCTGATCAATGGCTGCTTATATCAATGACTATGAAGTTGGAACATCTTCAGGTAGCTTCAGTGAGTTACACTGGGTAGATCTATGGTCTGTTGAATAGCTCTAGGATATCTACCAACTCTACGGAGTTCAGAGATGAAGGTCAACCTGATCAATAGTTGCTTATTTCAATAACTATGAAGTTGGAACATCTTCAGGTAGCTTCAGTGAGTTACACTGGGTAGATCTATGGTCTGTTGAATTGCTCTAGGATATCTACCAACTCTACGGAGTTCAGAGTTGAAGGTCAACCTGATCAATAGTTGCTTATATCAATAACTATGAAGTTGGAACATCTTCAGGTAGCTTCAGTGAGTTACACTGGGTAGATCTATGATCTGTTGAGAAGTTCTAGGACATCTACCAACTCTATGTAGTTCAGAGATGAAGGTCAATCTGATCAATAGTTACTTTGATCAATGACTATGATGTTGGAAAAATCTTCAGGTAGCTTCATTAAATTACAGTGGGTAGATCTATGGTCTGTTGAGAAGTTCTAGGACATCTACCAACTCTATGGAGTTCACAGATGAAGGTCAACCTGATCAATGGCTGCTTATATCAATGACTATGAAGTTGGAACATCTTCAGGTAGCTTCAGTGAGTTACACTGGGTAGATCTATGGTCTGTTGAATAGCTCTAGGATATTTACCAAGTCTACGGAGTTCAGAGATGAAGGTCAACCTGATCAATAGTTGCTTATTTCAATAACTATGAAGTTGGAACATCTTTAGGTAGCTTCAGTGAGTTACACTGGGTAGATCTATGGTTTGTTGAATAGCTCTAGGACATCTACCAACTCTGTGGAGTTCAGAGATGAAGGTCAACCTGATCAATGGCTGCTTATATCAATGACTATGAAGTTGGAACATCTTCAGGTAGCTTCAGTGAGTTACACTGGGTAGATCTATGGTCTGTTGAGAAGTTCTAGGACATCTACCAACTCTATGGAGTTCACAGATGAAGGTCAACCTGATCAATGGTTGCTATTATCAATAACTGTGAAGTTGGAACATCTTCAGGTAGCTTCATTGAGTTACACTGGGTAGATCTATGATCTGTTGAGAAGTTCTAGGACATCTACCAACTCTATGGAGTTCAGCGATGAAGGTCAACCTGTTCAATGGTTGCTTATATCAAAAACTGTGAAGTTGGAACATCTTCAGGTAGCTTCAGTGAGTTACACTGAGTACATCTATGGTCTGTTGAGAAGTTCTAGGACATCTACCAACTCTATGGAGTTCAGAGATGGAGGTCAACCTGATCAATAACTGTGAAGTTGGAACATCTTCAGGTAGCTTCAGTGAGTAGATCTATGGTCTGTTGAGAAGTTCTAGGACATCTACCAACTTTATATAGTTCAGAAATGAAGGTCAACCTGATCAATAGTTGCTTATATCAATAACTGTGAAGTTGGAACATCTTCAGGTAACTTCAGTGAGTTACACTGAGTACATCTATGGTCTGTTGAGAAGTTCTAGGATATCTACCAACTCTACGGAGTTCAGAGTTGAAGGTCAACCTGATCAATGGTTGCTTATATCAATAACTGTGAAGTTTAAACATCTTCAGGTAGCTTCAGAGAGTAGATCTATGGTCTGTTGAGAAGTTCTAGCACATCTACTAACTCTATGGAGTTCAGAGATGAAGGTCAACCTGATCAATGGTTGCTTATATCAATAACTGTGAAGTTGGAACATCTTCAGGTAGTTTCAGTGCGTTACACTGGGTAGATCTATGATCTGTTGAGAAGTTCTAGGACATCTACCAACTCTACGGAGTTCAGAGATGAAGACCTTATCAATGGCTGCTTATATCAATGGTCAATATCTATGATCTATGGTCTGTTGAATAGCTCTAGGACATCTACCAACTCAATGGAGTTCTGAGATGACATTCTTTACAAAATCGACCGACATTATAAAATTTTGATTTCATATTTTTGTATTTTATAAATATTACTAGGAAACTCAGAGAAATTATATAGCACCTTCAGAAAATCAGCATTTTTGAATAAACTTTTTCCCACTTGCCTCTTTTGTTCATTTATATTTATGAAAAAAAAATATTTAAAAATGCAGTTTTCAGAATTTTTTTAAAATAATCATTTTATGATAGTTAAGTTATGTATTTTTTAAGAGTTTTACTAATATTTCAAAACTCTCTTTATCATAACTTACAAATTTGCTCAAGACACTATATCAATAAAACTATTCCTTCTAGAGATCGCCAGCAAATGACCAAGAAGGTAAAAAAACCTCAAATAAACTAACAAACAACGACATCCTTTCCAAGATACGGATTTTTGAATATATACAAACAATTTTTGAACGGACAGATGTCAAAATTGATGCAAAATACTTTCGCTTTTTTGCATAAGGCCTATACATTTTTAGCCATTATTTAGATTTTTTCGTTTATTTCTCTTTTTTTCGAGAAATCTGAAATAACTCAGGGGGGCACTGTTGATTCCCAAAATCGACGGGTAAGCGTGAAGTTTCAATGTTTAAGTATCCCGTAGATCATGAGTTTTACTAATTTGAATGCTCTTGCAAAAATAAAAATAAATAATAGGATTTTATTTTATAATTATTATCTGGAATCATTTTTGGTGGGAAAAAGAAACTTTATCTTCAAACTATGTAGAATGATAATTGGGGAAATTTTTGTATGTTTGGATGGTTAAAGACTCAAAATGAATTCCGTCTAAATTATTGCAAATGTTCTGATAGAAACATGCTTGGTCATTTTCCATAAGCTATTTACTATCAGATATTGAATTTCAACATTTCAATGAAACAACCATTGGAAATGGCATTATACACCCGAACAGTGGATATGCAATCATTAGTCATCCAAAAATGTATGATTTGACGAAACAACATAATTGTTAAAATAAAAGCTTTTTGTCTTTTTGTACATTGAAAATTTAACAAAATTCCAAAGATTTTTTAATTAATCCTAGCATGCCAACAATGATTCTAAACGCAGGAGAATGTATTTTAAATTGATTTCATTTGATTTCACTTGAAATTCCATTACAAATTTGAACTTATTAAGAAATAATTTTTTTTGTCCCCTTTCAAATTTAAGAAAAAAACAAAAACGAAGTTGACTTTATAGCTGTCGGCAACCATTGCTAGTACCAATCACTAGTGTCTTCCTTTTTATCTACAAGGACTTCGCCGCCCTGGGCTCCTAAGCGTATGAAAGTATGGCACGGAGCGACGGCGCCGAATACCCATATTTACACAAAGAATTTTAGAGCGCCCGCCGCGGGATTCGAACCGGCAACCTCTGGATTGTCAGTCCAGAGCGCGGTCCGATTGATCCACACGGACGGGTCCAAATTTAAGAACATCTAGAAAATCTAGAAATTGAAATGAATGAGAAATTTATGAGAAATTGTTGAAATTTAAGAATATTTAAAGTTTGAAAAATTTATGAAATTCAAATCATTTAGTAAAATTGGATAAATTAAAATTAGGCAGAAGCAATTATTTTTTGAAATTTATGTCTTTCGACTCTGAACAAAGTCGAGAGGGGGGAGGGGGGGGGGAAATTTTTTGCATTTGAATGAAAAAAGTGTTTTAAAATGCATTAAACACCTGTCAAGTTATTTTGCAATCATAAGTTCCCAAAATATCTAAGCATTGACGAAAATTTTATTCTTGAAAGAAAAAAAAGTTTTTGCGGTGCTGAACATTGTAATTTCATAAAAGTTCAACATATTTTTAAACGAGCTCAAACAAGCTAAATATGATAATCAATGCAGAAAGGGCATTTCAGATTGTTTTGTGTTGATTAGAGCACTATTTTCATAAAAAAAATCAGTTTTATGAAACAAAAATATTTGCTTATATATTGAAGAAATTGAAAGAATCAAGAAATTTAAATAATTTAATGAAATTTAAGGACATTTCAAGGAATTGACGAAATTTGAGAAAATTAAATATATCATAAAATACAAATAATTCATAAAACTCATGATATTAAAAAAACTAACCTAAAAAATTCAAGAATTTTTTTGCAATAAAAAAGGTAATTCAAGCGTACATTATAAAGAGGAATTATTTTTGTTTTTTTAGTTCTAAAATTTCTAATAATTAAAAAAATAAATAAAAAATTTAAATGATACATTTTAAAACAAATTTAGATATTCAAGAAATTCAGGAAATTTCAACATAAAGTAATTAAATAAAATGAATAAAAAATAGACTTTCAATGAAATCCAATAAAATTAGAAAGCTACAAAGTAAAATTTGAAAAATGCAAGAAACAAAAAAAATAAATAATGAAATTTAAGTTTAAGAAGTTTGAAGAAATCAAGAAATTAAAAATTATATATTTAATTCTAAAAACTCAAGAATTTCTAGAAAATTCAAAATTCTAGATAAAAAATTAAGAAATTTAGGCCGTTTCAAATATTTTTCAAAGTTTATGTCGCCCCCCCCCCTCCCCCCTTCAAAATTTCTCTGAAAAATTAGGGTGCAATAAATATTTTTCCAATAAACTTCAAAATTTCCATGAAAATAGAAGTCTAATCAACTGAAAACAATCTAAAATGCATTTTTCTGCATTGATAATCAAATTCAGCATAATTGGGCTTGTTTAAAAATGTTTTGAATTTTTATGAAATTTTAATGAACAGCACCGCAAAATATTTATTTTTCGCAAAAAAAAATAAAATTTTCGTCAATACTTAGATATTTTGGAAACTAATGATGGCAAAACAACTGGACAGGTGTATAATGCATTTTAAAACAGTTTTTTCGTCAAAATGTTGAAACCATGGCTCGTAATTTAAATTTTTATACTTTATTATTTTTTTGCCTCCCCTTCCCCTCGACTTTGGTCAGAGTCGAGGAACATAAACTTCACAAAATATTTGCAACGGCCTTAAATAATTCAACAAAATTTCGAATCGAATAATTGTGAGGGGCCAAAAAGTACCAAGAGTCGGCGCACCTGCTCAGTTATTTCTTCACTTAGAAAAAATGTTTTGTAGAATCAGCCTGTACGAGGTTTGCTTCAACAAATTTTTTGTTGAATATAATCAACAAAAATTTTGCGTTGAAACAAACCTAGATTTTCTCAAGTCCAAAAAAGTCCTTCAGTGTTTTGAAGAAAAAAAATGCTTTGACGTTTAGCGTTGATTCATCAAAAATAATGACTTTTGAATCAACAAAATGTTTCCTTACATAGATCTAGGATTTTTTCTCAAAATTTATTTTCCCTAAAAGAGCACTCAGCTAGAAAAATCTAAACGTAGAAATATGTACCCTCCCTGCAAAGGCTTATAAATTGATCTCAGTTGAAAGGTTCTCCAAATCTCTGAATTACAAATGTAACATCCTTGAACAAAACTGCTAAATTCTAATAAAAACACTAATTGAATTTAATTGAAAATGTTGCCTTATTTTTCTGCGTGTTTGATAAGTTGTTCGAAATATATCTTTGATCTCTAATCCAGCCCACAATAATAAATAATTGAAAAATATTTTTCTACCTCATTGAGTAACTATATAAAAAAAATCAAATTCTTCAGACTATTTGGGAAACATGTTGTAATCATTTTAATAAATATTTTCCAACCATTGCAACTAAACATTGTGGGGATCGTTACGATAAAAATCTAATTCTGGATCAGTATATTATTTTTGTTGTATCTTATGTATTTTTGTAGTATTTGATTGTTTTAAAAAATATGTTTCTAATACTTCGATGCCTCTGTGTTCTCTTATGCTAACAAGATTGGAAAACCTGCAAGCTTGGAACAAGTGAGCACAGAGATGTATGTATGTATGTATGTATGATCCCCATACCCGCAGGCAACTTGGTCCTGGAACACATGTGAGCGCTAGGTGAACAATTCGATCATCTTTTACTCCGTAATCTGTACACCCACGTGCATAAGTTTTTTTGCACGAATTTTAGTGCTACAAATACCGGCGCAAAGAATAAAAAGAAACCCCTTTCCCCTCCCCAAGCACCGGAAATTTGTAGCGGGTGTAGGGACATTTTGTATAGACGCCCTTGCTCCCATCACGTCACTGAGGGTATGGAGCGACGAGAAATTAATAAGCATGCCCCCCTAGTCGAACCTTCATTAGAGAAGCAGGCAATCCACAACTCACAGCGAACGACCAAAGGAACACCCTACCGCGTATATAGTAATATTGGCGTGGTTTGTCTTTACTGAAGTGTATGGATGTTAGAGTGAATGAAAGTGTCAATTGGAAATAAAAATGGAAAGCTCTCACCAAATACGAAGAATCTTGGATACAGCTCAATTTCGATCGCCTCGCAACATGACACTTGAAACTTCACAAATCTTGAATTCCTGCCTTGATCAGCAGAACCTCCGGCAGCAGTCTTTGTACTGCACGAATGACTGCAAGCGACCCAAAACTTTAAAGTGGCTGGATGATGAACGCCACCCACATCTGCTTCGACAATTCTTGAAAGACGTGGAACCACAGGAACGCTTAAGCTTATGGCCACTTCGTGAGGTTAACAAGCTCCTATCTTGTTGCTGCTGACATCTCCTTCCGGTGGAGCAACTTTTCCGAGTCGTGGAAGACGTATTTCAAAAATTTCACAAAATATTCTGCTTGTCACTTCCATCAATGTCTTGAAACGGAAATAGGAACGAGATCTCCGGATTTTGCGAAACTTTTCACTTTTGAAGACAATTAAAAAGGTTAAAAAATGACAGCAATCAAAAACGCGTCCGACCACGGGCACAGATTGCTTCGATCACCTGGAACAAGTGAGCACAGAGATATCGACATATTGAAACATTTTGCAATCAAAAACTTTGGCGGTCATTGCTATAAAAATCAAGTTCTCGAACAATGTACGATTTTCACTGTATTTACGTATTTTTGTAAAATTTTGCCGGGACCGTGGTGTAGAGGCAAGCGTGGTTGCCTCTCACTCAGTCAGCCTGGGTTTGATCCCAGAAGGTCCCGGTGGCATTTTTCGAGACGAGATTTGTCTGATCACGCCTTCCATCGATTGGGGAAGTAAATGTTGGCCCCGGTCTAACCTGGAGTTTAGGTCGTTAGCTCAATCCAGGTGTAGGAGTCGTCTCCCTGGGTCCTGTCTCGGTGGAGTCGCTGGTAGGTAGTTGGACTTACAATCCAAAGGTCGTCAGTTGGAATTCCGGGGTGGATGAAGGTAAGGTGTAAACAGAGGTTTGCAATTGTCTCAACAATCAAGCCTTCGGACACCTAGTTTCGAGTAGGAATCTCGCAATCAAGAACGCCAAGGCAATGCTGTAGCAGTGACCCCCTTGACTGATTTGCAAGAACTTCATTCCCCCCACCCCCCCCCACCCTCCTTTATTTTTAAGTTATTGGTATCAATGCAGAAATATAATTACATTTTTTTAGGTTTGCAAATAGATTACAATTTTCATAACAAATTAAATTGTAGTAGGATTTGAAAACTTTTTTTTTATTAAAAAAAATTACTGACATTTTGACAGTTTCGCAGGATTGAATTTGATTGATTGGTTGTTTATTTGATCATTTTTTCTTCTTTTCGTTTAAATTACAATAAATAAATTCAATTGTAAAATATGTACAAAAATAAAAAAAAATATCTGTGGCAGAAGACAAATTACTCTAAAAAAGTAAAGAACTCAAATAATATTTGAATTTTTTTTTCAATTTCCAATAATTTTTCAAAAAAATTTTCTTGTTAAAAAGTGTACAAAAATCTCGTAGAAACCAACAAAAAAACAGTCACAAAAAAATTACAAAAAATTTACGAAGTTTAAAATAAAAATGCCTGAGAAATATTTAAAAAATCATCATCAAAGCATGTCAAAATTATCAGAAATTGACACTTTAATGATTATCTTTTTAGAAAAAAATAATGTTGTTATTACTAATCAAAGAAACTGCAAGTTGCAAAGAATGTGTCAGATAAAGGCATTGAATTTCTATTGAACCTTCATTCCCCCCAGGGGGGAATTCCTCATTGGTTGAGAAACACTGCTGTAGAGCGAACAATTTATTTATTTTTGTAAAACTTTGTAGTAGGTGCTTGAATACAAAACTCTTCAGATTATTTTAGAAATATGTTTCAAACACATCCTAGGATTATTTTAGAAATATGTCGCACACACCGCACATCCTAGTAAAGTCAGCTCATTATTGTATTACTTTGCCTTATTTTCATTTTGAATTCGATCTGAAATCAGTTTGCGTCCATAACCAGGGGGCTCTGGAATTATGAGCTTTTGGTGTGGGGAATTGTGGTATAAAAAAATATTTGAAGAAACATGCTCGAATCAAAACTGTGGAAATCATCGCGATAAAAATTGAGTTCTAGAACAATCTTTTGTAGTAAGTTATAGTACTTGAAAACAAAATTCTCCAGTTTTTACAGAAATATGTATCTAATACTCGATGAAACATTTTGCAACTAGAAACTGTGGGGGTCGTTTCGATGAAAGGCGGATTCTGGTACAATAATGGTATTTTACTGTATTTTACGTATTTTTGTAATATTTTTTAGTACTTTAAAACAAAACGCTTCAAATTGCTTTTGAAATATGTTTCCAACACTCGATGAAACATTTTGCAACCCAAAACTGTGGGGTTCATGTCGATAAAATTCGAGTTCAAGATAAATTTTTGATGTTTAACTGGTTTTTACGTATTTTTGTTATATTTTGTTGTACTTGATTACAACACTCTTATGATTATTTTAGGAATATGTATCTAACACTTGAGGAAACATTTTGCAACTAGAAATTGTGGGGGTAGTCACGATAGCAGTTGAATTCTTGAACAATTTTGGAATTTTACTGTATTTTACGCAGTTGAATTCTTGAACAATTTTGGAATTTTACTGTATTTTACGTATTTTTGTAATATTTTGTAGTATTTGAATATAAAACTCTTCAGATTGCTTTTGGCATATGTTTCCAACACTTGATGAAACAATGTTCAACCAAAAACTTTGGGGTCATTGCTATAAAAATCAGATTCTCGAACAATGTACGTTTTTTACTGTATTTACGTATTTTTGTAAAATTTTGTAGTACTTGAGTACAAAACTCTTCAGATTATTTAAGAAATATGTATCTAATACTTGATGAAACATTTTGCAACTAGAAACTGTGGGGGTAATCACGATAACAGTTGAATTCTAGATCAATGTTTGAATTTTGCTGTATTTTACGAATTTTTGTAATATTTTGTAGTGTTTGAATACAAAACTCTTCAAATTGCTTTTGAAATATGTTTCCAACGCTTGATGAAACATTATGCAACTGAAAACATCGGGGGTCATTGCTATAAAAATCAAGTTCTCGAACAATGTACGATTTTTTGAAGAATTTACATATTTTTGTAATAATTTATAGTACTGGAATACAAAAATCTTCACAATGTTCTTGAAATAATAATTGAAGATTTTTACATCAGAAGTAATATGGAATCAACGGCATAATTATTGGTATCACGTTCATGCGACGCAAAAGTATGCCTATCGCCTTGCTGGCAGCACGGTGCACACGGCGAGAGAGAATAGAGAGAGAAAGCAACGCACGGGGAGAGCGAAATCTAGTAAGCGCAAAACGACAAAAATCGGAGCTCGGTCTTTCTCTTAGCCCTTAAAGAGCTAAGCATGTTTAGCAGTGAAAGTGGATTGTCATTTTTAGAGTGGTACACATTTGAGCATTCAAATTAAATATTTTTAAGTGGAAATTTAGAGCCTCCGTGTTTGTGTAGAAATGTTTAGTAATACTTCCCGGGCAGAAAGTTGCATCTTGGAAAAATCTACCCATGTTCGTAAAAACACGAACAAGTCAAGTTCACCCCAGGGTATGGTTAAGAGATAACCGAACATGGCCACGAACATAAATTGTTCGAGGCGTATCTGCGAAAAATCTTGTTGAGTTTATTTGACCAACAATGCCACATCAAGTTGAGTTTATAGTAGCAAACAACTGAAATCTTCCAAAAATCATATCAAGTTCATAAAGTAGATTTTGATCCCAAAAATAATTTTATTGGTTTTTAATGCACCCCGCCACAATTCAGACCCCCCCCCCCCTCCCCCCTTCTTCCTCTTCACAAATATGAGTAATATTGCAGGAATATACGCACTTACATCAAAACAAGATTTTTCAAAGTTGAAAAAATATTTTACTTTAAAAACTCATTAAAAAAAATGTGGAGAAAGCGTTGAATTGCCAAAATGTCATAATAATTTTCCAAATCACGAAAAATCCAAAGTCTCTATATTCCATTTTTTTTAAATTAAAAGTAACAGTTTATGAAAATATTCCTAAAATTGCATAAGTCCAAAAATCCACAGTAAAATTCCAAAAAGCCTGGTAATGTTTCTTATCAAAATAATTTTTCAAAATGTTGAAAAATATTCAACTGGCTGAGAGCAAAAATTTCGCAAAGTCCTGAAAATCTAAAAAATTCTACCAAAAATCTTATCGTGATACTGATCCCGTAAATTTTCTAAGTGCCGGAACGATTTTTGTAGGGGGTATATCAATAATTATTAAAAACCAACTTTCGCATTTCAAAATTTCAATGAAGACGTTTTGTTAGGGACATTATTTTAGGAACAAACTGATGTTTTTGTAAAAATCGGACGAAAATTTCCTGTAATTTCGACGATTTTTCCGAAATTTTGGTTCAAAGCAAAAATAAACATCAAAATAATTTATCATGTTTCCAAACTCCTTTTCTAAGTCCCAAAAAAATGCTTTTTCTGTAAAAAGTATAGAATTAAAAAATATACGCAAAAATTTCAAAGTCCAGCATAAATAAAATCAAACTTTAAAATATCAGCTCATGAAAATTATTCTAAGTATCGGAAATTGAAAATTCGGTCAGTGACTGCAAATTTTTCTAAGTCCAGCATAAATTTGAAACAAAGTCAAAATAATCATTTCATGATGTTCGGGTAAAATTTTTGAAAAAAATTTAATTTTCGAAATTTTTGCTAAGTCCAAAAAAACTACCACTAACAGCTCAATATCAACTGTAGATAATGCAGTATGATCATGGAATATACTTTCCATGATACGCAGTCGGTTTCAAAAGTCGTCATAACTCGAGGAGTTTACAGCAAGATGCAAATAAACAAGCCAAGATAGTTCGAAGTTATCGCAACCAACTCACTTTCCGCCCGGGTTCTTCAAAAAACGTTGTTGACGATAGAATTATCGAGGTTCGATAACAATACCGATATTTCCATCAGTATCCCGAGCATGGGTAAATAACAAGGGAAATGCGTAATAATACCTTTCTCTGGTATCAATACCAAATTTTGGTATTCCTGGACCCTTTAAAATTTGTCTTAAGGATTATGCAAGAGCAAAATGTGGTATCATACCAATTTAAGGTATTGTTTTGATATTGCAAAATTGCAGAATTTGTCAATAGTCGAACACCACATTTTGGTATAATTTTGGTATTAAAGTGTTTTACCAAATTCCTCTGAAACTATGGTAAAATTTTGACCAATTTCGACAAAATAATTAATTTTGCGCTAAAATGATGTCTCAAAGCGAATGCTTTCATTGAAAACCGGAAATTTCAAACCTGATTTTAAACATTTTTGTTATACCCCCTACAGAAATGACGTGACATTGTGGAAAAATGTCTAAGTCAGGATGCCACATTTTGGTATTATTTTAGTATTGAAAGGTTTCATCAATTTTCTCTGAAACTATGGATTTTTTTTAATTTTTTACGAGGTAATTAATTTTGCGCTAAAATGACTTGAAACCCAAAAATGTTAAAGCTGATTTAATTTTTTTTTTGTGATATACCCACTAATATTTTTTTCAAAAACGTTGAAATTTTTCTAAGTTGGGATAACCAAATACTTTGAAAAACGAGTCAATCAACAGATTATTGAATTTTGGTGAATTTCAATCCAGTTTCATTTTAATAATACTTATTTTTCAATCTTGTTATTTTTCAGAAGCTTCAAGAACTTCAAGTACAGCCGTTCATCAATGACAAATGCATTCGGTGTGGTGAAGAATATCACTAAAAACAACACGGAATCATCAGGTGAGTAGATTTGGTTGTTGCATAAGGATCATTTACGTTTTTTTCACTAACTGCAACTGCTGCACTAAAAATGGTATGAAAATAGCAAATTTTGGTATTACTTGTGCAAATACCAGCGACCAAAATGTGCTCTTGGTTGCCCAGTAATAGATGGTAAAATACCATGAAATCAAACCAATATCATGTTTGTGGAAGACCACAGGAATACCAAAATATGATTTTCCAAGAGCGCGGGAATACCTAAAATTAAAACCATGACAATACCAAGTTTTGGTATTGAAGCAATGTTCAAAAATCCAGAAGACCTCAACTTGGTATTGAAATGATTTTATTTTGTGGTATTATTTTACCTTTGGAATAACATGGTATGGTATTGTTGTGCCCTTCCACATGCAAGCTTTTGTTATGATTTCATGATATTTTACCATCTATTACTGGGCAACCAAGGGCACAATTTGGTCGCTGTTATTTGCCCAAGTAATACCAAAATTTGGTATTCCCGTGTTATTTACCCCTGCTCGGGATCGTCAGGATGAAAACGATAATCTGGGATTTCGGTCATTCTTTTTTTTTGTATTTTTTAATCCGACTGAAACTTTTTTGGTGCCTGCGGTATGCCCAATGAAGCCATTTTGCATCATTAGTTTGTCCATAGAATTTTCGATACAAATTTGACAGCTGTCCATACAAAAATGATGCACGAAAATGCAAAAATCTGTATCTTTTGAAGGAATTTTTTGATCGATTTGGTGTCTTCGGAAAAGTTGTAGGTTTGGATAAGGACTACACTGAAAAAAAATGATACAAAAAATTCTTGCAAAATTCATTTTTGCATAAGAGTTTATGTTATCATAACCAAATTTATTATTAGTCTGATATTGGTTGAAAGTCAAAACAACTTGGGAATAACATTTTTTGTTATGGAATAATAACTCCAACTGTTCTTGGGATCATCCCGGGCAGACGGTAATAACAACATTCATGCCATTTCAATAACAAATACTGTTAAAATAACAAAAGTTGTTATAGAATTTTCATGCAAAATCTAGTTTGGCATAAGAGTTTAATAACAGTTTATGTTATCATAACATTATTTGTTATTGGTCCGATATTGATTGAAAGCAAACACAACATGGGAATAACATTTTTTGTTATGGAAGAATATCTCCAAATGTTATTGGGATGATCGGATTAGTTGTTAAAATAACAACCCGAGCAGACGGAAATAACTTGGGAATAACATTTTTTGATATTTGAAAATAATAGGCCAATAACATTTTATGTTATTTATAACAAGATTTGTTATTCGTCGTTATGATTTTTTTGTTATTTAATTGTTATTATAATAACAGACTAATAACAATTTTAGTAATTCTTCGAACAAATCTTTGTTATTATTTTTTGTTATTTTAACAACTAATCCGATCATCCCAATAACAGTTTGAGGTATTCTTCCATAACAAAAAATGTTATTCCAAAGTTATTTTGGCTTTCAACCAATATCACGCCAATAACAAATTTCGTTATGATAACATAAACTGTTATTGAACTCTTATGCAAAAATGGATTTTGCAAGAATATTCCATAACACTTTTTTAACAGTATTTGTTATTGAAATGGCATGAATTTTGTTATTACCGTCTGTTCGGGAAAGAATAATAACAAAGATTTGTTCGAAGAATAACTTAAAATGTTATTAGTCTGTTATTACAATAACAATCCAATAACAAAAAAATCATAACGGCAAATAACAAAAAAAAACGGAATCGACGTAACACCTTATAATGTGGCCCTCTTAAACCTTGCGGTTTCGTCAACGGATCCACAGGCGTGTATCGTTCTTTTTGCGACAAGACTCCGCCTCCCGGGTCTCCTAAGTGTGAAGGTATGGGCACGGGGAGAGGGCACCGAATACCTATATTTACACTTAGAATTTTTTGCGTCCGCCCCGGGATTCGAACCAGCGACCTCTGGATTGTGAGTCCAGTGCGCGGTCCGATTGATCCACACAGGCAGATAACAAAACGTGTTATAAATTACATAAAATGTTATTGGCCTAGTATTTTCAAATATCAGAAAATGATATTCCAAAGTTATTACCGTCTGCTCGGGATCGGCTTAATTGTTATAATAACAAAAAAGAATTACAAAGATTCGTTCGAAGAAAAACGCAAAATGTTATTATTCTGTTATTACAATAGCAATCCAATAAGAAAAAAATCATAACGGTGAATAACAAATCTTTGTTATAAATAACATAAAATGTTATTGGCCTAGTAATTTCAAATAACAAAAAATGTTATTCCCACATCATTTCCGTCTGCTCGGGTTCCCTTTTTGTCACTAAAACTGAATTTGCAAAAAAAAAATACTATTTTTAATTTTTTTTTTATTTTTTGTTATGTTTTAGTGGACATAAACGAAAACTTTTCATAAATTTCTAGAATGGACAACAAATCTTTGACCGAGTTATGAATTTTTGAATCAATACTGATTTTTTCAAGAAATCATACTATTGGTCGCAAAAAATTTTCAACTTTATTTTTCGATGTAAAATCAAATTTGCAATCAAGAAATACTCTAGTGACATTTTGATAAAGTGCACCGTTTTCATGCTAAGGCCATTTTTTGGAAACTTATTTGAAAAAAGTCGCAGTTTTTCATTTTTTTTAGTATTTGCTAACCTTTGAAAAAAATAGTGTTGAAAAGCTGAGAAAATTCCCCACATTTTGCGATTTTGATCTTTGTTGACACGACTCTAAGTTGCTGAGATATTATTATCTTGCAAAGGTTTAAAAACAGGAAAATTGGTGTTTTCTAAGTCTCACCCAAACAACCCACCATTTTCAATGTCGAAATATGAAACACTCGTGAAATTTTTCGATCTTTTCGAAAACAATATTTTATTTTATTTTTTCAATCAAGGCTAACATTTCAAAAGGGCATATTTGGCCCTTTTTGAAAAGCATGGCCAATATCTCAGCGACTAAGGGTCGTATCAAAAAAGTTTAAAAAAAGCAAAATATAGAGAATTTTCTCAGCTTTTCAAAAATATTATTTTCAAAAGTGGGCATGTGCACTTATTTTAAAAAAATTAATAACTGCGACTATTTTCAAAAAAGTTACCTAAAAATGGCTATAACTTGAAAACGGTTCACTTTATCAAAATTCCACAATAGTAGTTTATGCAACATGTTGCAAAAAGATGATTTTTTTAGCACGAGTCGTACCAACAAGGTTCATCGAGTTGGATAAATACGAAGGGTGCTGAAAAAATCAAGTTTTGCAACGAGTTCCGTACAGCACCCATTCCAGTGCTGAAAAGTAGACTTTTCAACATTTATTTTGAAAAGTGTTGCTATTCGATTCTGTTATTTTTGGTACAGAAAGGCTGTTTCGTCATTGAAGTATGACAGGAAAAGTAAGTTGTTTCATGGCGGAATTGCAAAAAAAGAACTTTTTGATTGCAATATCGATTATATGTCGAAAAATGAAGTTGAAAAAAATTTGCGACCAATATTTAGATTTTTTTAAAAATTAGTATTGATTAAAAAAATCATAACTCGGTCAATGATTTTTTGTCCGTTCTGAGAATTTCTGAAAAGTTGGCATTTGATGTCCCCTAAAATATATCAGAAAAAATAAAATGATAAAGTTTAAGAGACAAAATGTAACATTAAAAATCACCAACATTTTTTTACTGTGTATCATTTTTTTTCCAGTGTAGTCCTTATCCATACCTACAAGTTTGCCGAAGACACCAAATCGATTAAAAAATTTCATCAAAAGATACAGATTTTTAAATTTTCAAAAATCGTTTTTGTTTTTTTTGTATTTTTTAATCAGGCTGAAACTTTTTTGGAAAATTATAAAGACAAAATTATGAGGCAAAATGGCTTGTTTGGGCATACCGAATGCACCAAAAAAGTTTAAGCCGGATTAAAAAAATATAAAAATTAAAATTAAATAAAAATACACACTCTTTTAATTCGTAGAGAACTGACTCTTCTGACTTGCCTTTAATCAGTTATTCCCTTTAATTTTATTTTGTTTTCATTTTCTTGGACACCCGTACACAAATCCAAACCTTCGTTAATCCCCAAATTGTATTTAATCACTCCCCACTCTGGCTAACCAAGAAAATATTACTCAATCTCACCATTCTACTTAGTCAATCAGCAGGACTCTAAGTCGCCTTCATTAGCTCAAATGAGACGAATTTTCGATCAAAGTTTTCGCGCGAAAATATCCCGACTCATTCCCAGCGCTGAAATGATTTTTGAGTCCCAGCCTTAATTATCGTTAATTTCTTGACGCGAACGCTTCTTCTGCGCCTTGCAGCTTCCGATTAGTTCTCAAACAGTTTTGGTGGTGATTTTCGCGCTTGCGAGAAGTTGACCAATGAAATAAAGACAAAAAATGGTTGTAAAAATTTGACGATGAGGAGGAGAGGTGTGTAAACAGAAGCATTATTAAACATGACGAGCAGGATCTAATTGGTGGCTCTTTTGGTTGCTGTTTTGCGAGTGTTCTTCGGGAAAGATCTTCTCAGAATTGATTTCTTTTCAGGTTTTTTTTATGAGCGTTAGGATTGTTGATGATCGAAAATTCTTTTGAAAATTGTTAAATTATAACAGCAAAAACAGAAAAAAGTACTTTGTTTAAAGTAATTTGATAAATTTGTTTGAATATAAACTAAAAACTAAAAACTAAAAACTAAAAACTAAAAACTAAAAACTAAAAACTAAAAACTAAAAACTAAAAACTAAAAACTAAAAACTAAAAACTAAAAACTAAAAACTAAAAACTAAAAACTAAAAACTAAAAACTAAAAACTAAAAACTAAAAACTAAAAACTAAAAACTAAAAACTAAAAACTAAAAACTAAAATACTAAAATACTAAAATACTAAAATATTAAAATACTAAAATACTAAAATACTAAAATACTAAAATACTAAAATACTAAAATACTAAAATACTAAAATACTAAAATACTAAAATACTAAAATACTAAAATACTAAAATACTAAAATACTAAAATACTAAAATACTAAAATACTAAAATACTAAAATACTAAAATACTAAAATACTAAAATACTAAAATACTAAAATACTAAAATACTAAAATACTAAAATACTAAAATACTAAAATACTAAAATACTAAAATACTAAAATACTAAAATACTAAAATACTAAAATACTAAAATACTAAAATACTAAAATACTAAAATACTAAAATACTAAAATTCTAAAATACTAAAATACTAAAATACTAAAATACTAAAATACTAAAATACTAAAATACTAAAATACTAAAATACTAAAATACTAAAATACTAAAATACTACCCTTAAACTACTCTAAAGGGATCTATTAAATTTTAAATCCAAGATGGCGGCCAAAATGACGATGATGAAAATCAAACATCGGATAGTCGAAACTTCGGAGAATCGAGGCCTCGAGCCTGGACTGTACTACAATACTAAAATAAGGGATAAGCGATAAGGATATTATGGATATGTAAACATCTTTTTATTTGATTTTTAAATTATGATTCAAAAGGTTAAGTTGCTTGCCAACCAAAGGTTAATTGCGAAAAATCGAACAAAACTTATATTTCGCAACGCTAAACTCCACTAGAATTACTCACCGCAAATCGCGTCATCTTCTCTCTCATCAGCCAACATCAGGTTCTAATCACGTCGCGCTTGGTTCAACGAGCCCCTCAATTTTTTTCAGGTTAGGAATTTTCTTACCTTGCCACGGCCTTGGCTCATCCTTTCTGGCAAGTCAGTGGCGTGGAATTCCTCACGCTGACGAACTTTTTGGCGATTTTTAAAAGTGAATATAGAAAAAAATACTGGGTTTAAAGATTCTGAAGTCATGCTTGGATCAGCGTACCCGGGCAGACGGTAATAACAAAATTCATGCCATTTCAATAACAAATATTGTTAAAATAACAGAAAGTGTTATGGAATATTCTTGCAAAATCCATTTTTGCATAAGAGTTTAATAACAGTTTATGTTATCATAACAAAATTTGTTATAGTTCTGATATTGATTGAAAGCCAAAACAACTTTGGAATAACATATTTTGTTATGGAAGAATATCTCCAACTGTTATTGGGATGATCGGATTGGTTGTTAAAATAACAAAAAATAATAACAAAGATTTGTTCCAAGAATAACAAATCTTGTTATAAATAACATAAAATGTTATTGGTTATTTTTAAATATAAAAAAATGCTATTCTCAAGTTATTTCCGTCTGCTCGGGTAGTTTAGTGGTTTAGGAATGAGTCAGAGTATTGTAGTTTTTTTTGTTTACTTGAACAAACATCCGGACAGTCACGACGTTATTGTGGATGTTGATGGATGGCAGCATTAGCACTTGCTGTGGGAATTGTTTTTTTTTACAAATTGAAATTGATATTATAGGATTTTTTTCATTAAAGATAATGCAAAAGATGGACAATAGATAATAAATAAGGGATAAGATAAAAAAGGTAAGAATTAAGAGATAATGGAGAAGCAATAATGGATAAAAGATAAGGGACAAGGGATAAGAAATAAGGGATGAGGATAAGGGATAATGGATAAACGGTACATAAAAGAAATAACGGAAAAGGGATTAGTGATAAAAGATATGTGGTGTTCTAAACCGGCCTTTTTTCAGCTATTTAAAGATAAAAAATCCTATTTCAAATATACTTGAAATCATTTCATTAAGTTTGTCCAAATGAAATTGGCTTCTTCCGATTTCCGCAACAAAGTTAACACAAGAACCAGACAATTCTCGACGGAAACGTGCCAAAACGTCATCCATAATCACCTCGCAACACCTCTGCCAGTAACACAAACTGACCTATCATCCGTCATCGCGAGGTAGAACTTTGTACGAAATTCCACGGAAGTACTCCGCCAAGGCAATAAATAACTTCGCATCAATCTCGAAAAATCACTTTGAAATAGCATAGAGAGAGAGAAAAAAAAACCAACAAACTGACCAGCCCAATCAAACGTGTGGAATCTTCTTCAATTTTGCGTCATTTCTCGGATTCAATCACGACTTCAACTTTAGAAACGACCTCGTTCAAAGGGTCTTCTTCGATTCCTGAGTTAAACTTTTTGACACATTCTTATTAAATTACCGAAAAAAAAACTAGCCACGAACTTTTGGGGCCAATCAAGTTAGCCGCAGACGAGAACATCGAAATGACACCAACGTGTTTACAACCGCACCGGCTGGCTAGCTAAGAGGTGGACCCAGAACAAGCGTGACAGGAAACAACGCTTGCTTCGATGGTAAACTTGTGTGTGTCTCAAAACGGTTGACGAAGCGCTACTTGCGCAGCACGACCACAGAGTAATCCAGAGGACGCAGTCCAAACAAAAGTCATTCAAATGTTTGGCTCCGTTACGGTTTTACCCTTTGGAATCATAGCAGCTTGTGGCGTTATGTTTTGAGCGTTACTAGCCTGATTAAGAAAAAAATTCATCACAGTAAACTCAGGTTTTTTCTACTTGACATTGTTTTGACATTGTTAATGGACGATGAATTAATATGAAATTTCGGTCTTATTGTGACAAAACATTTCAATTGGAATGACAAAATTACACGTGAAAAACAATACATTTTTCTTCAGCATTGCATTTAGTCGTCACTTCCGTCAATAAAACTGACAATGTCTCTATTCACAGAAATAAGGAAAGTTAGACAAAGATGAAAATTATAAATTTATAAAAATTAAAAATCATTAACACAACCAAACAAAGATAAATTTCCTCCAAAATTAATTGTGTCAACACATCCATATATTTGTTGTTTCCTTGACGTTATTCGCCAAAAAATGGTGAAGAAATTATCAGTTAGTTATTTGTCTTAATTAACGAGCCTTTTCAGCCATAAAAGCTGTTTCGGCTCGACAAGAAACTATCAAGTAAACCCCAGTATTTGCCGATTCTGATAACAAGCCACGCAAAATTGCAACACAGCGTTCGGTCACAAGTGAAAATTCAACTTCAATCGGATGGTGCATCGTAACAGGTAAGACCACTTCCATCACAATAATCTCACACGTTAGAGAGTTCTCGTCGAGGTTCTCGTGTAAATCTTTTTGGCATTCTGTTTGTTTTCGTTCCAAATTATCAATTTATTCAATAAATATTTAAGAGTCATCAGAGAAAATAACTTTGTTGATATTGGGAATGAGAAATTTTTTGACAACCTTTCAATGTAATCTAGCCGACTAGATCGCTGTGAAAAAAATGTAACGCATTGAACGTCAGTTTGCCCCGAGGGTTACGACAAGCGAAATTTTGCTGAAGGGGCGATGTACCACGATGTACCGCGTAACGCAACCATAAATTAAATGCCAGTGCTCCCTCTGGATTACTCTGTGGCACGACGATTGCCCCCCGCGGCTGAATGGAACTTCTTTTCGTTTAACTTCCTTGATTTTAATATTTTCAAAATGTTTCAACAATGGAGGAAAACAAATATTGATCCTTGCACTGTCACTTGGATTTGGCCGCGCACTTTTCTCTCGCACTTTTGACAACAAGAGTTTGAAAAACTAGGCAACCAGCAGTTCCCGAGCAGACGGAAATAACGTGGGAGTAACATTTTTTGTTATTTGAAAATACTAGGCCAATAACATTTCATGTTATTTATAACAATATTTGTTATTCGCCGTTATGATTTTTTTGTTATTGGATCCCGGGCAGAAAATCGCATCTTAGAAGGAACACAAAAATATCATGGATTGTTTTTGTGAACATGGCATGATTTTTGTTTGTTCCAAAAACTAAAAAATTGGCCGCCGAAATTCATGATACTTTTTATGTTCCTAAACAGTGTATCATCAAATGTTTTATTTTCATTTCTATTTGATATTTTTGGACTTAGCAGAATTTCGAAAATCAATTTATTTGGGACTTTGAAAAAATTTCAACCCGTTTATCATGAGATGATATTTTGATGTTTGATCAAGTTTTCGCTGGACTTAGGAAAATTTCGAAAGCCAATTTATTTTGGGACTTAGAAAAAAATCGAAAACTCCATCATGAGATGATATTTTCTAGTTTTATCTTGTTTTCGCTGGACTTAGCAAAATTTCGAATGCCCAATTATTTTGGGACTTAGAAAAATAAAAACCGACCTGTCAATCATGAGATGATACAATTATTTTCATTATGTTTTCGTTGGACTTAGCAAAATTTTCACTCCTCCGCAAACTGCCAGTTTTATTAATGGAAATTTTTATTGATTTTTCTTCACTTTAATTTACTTTAAATACACTAGTTAAACTAATCACATTAAAAAGTATTTTACCGCAAATAAAATTTCATCGCAAAGCGCAAAAATGAGCCCACGCGCTCGCTCTCTATCTCTTCTCTCTTCTTTCGTTCACTGTTCGCACGCAACGCGCGCGACATGTCGTGACAGGAATCGGCAATCGGCAGACAGACAGCTTTTGCGTTCGTGGCGGGCTGGTTTGTTTACGTTTTCGCGCAGTAGTTTTCCGCGGATAAATTGTAGTCCGCGAATCGCCGCGGGTTGTGAGTACGTTCTGTGGCCGAAGGAGTGTGTGTTTGTTCGGTCCGTGGCGTTCGGGAGCCGCGATATATTGTGGTTAAGTGATTGCTTCTGTTTTGGTGGCTGTGGGGCGAAGAAAAATTTCCGCTCAGTGTTGGCGGATGCAAGGAAGCAAGCAGTTGTCCCCAGAAGAGAAATCCTCTTGCCCTCAATGTCACTTGGCCTCCTTCCTCCTCCTCCTCCTGCAGGTGCTGTCTTGACACGGATCAACGCCGGAACGATTTCGGTGGATTTGACAGGACACGGGAGTTCTCGGTGAAGGAAAACACAGCTGGTTAAGTTTGTTTTGATTTTGTGTCGCGTGATTGGAATCCTGATTTGTGGGGGAACATTGTTTTCGCGAATGCGCGATTGTGTGCGTGTGTGTTTGTTTACGTTTGGCGTATTCTTGGTGAACGGGTAATTACAACTGGATGAAACTTTCTTGGTGTTTCCGGAGGGGGTGAGCGAGAAAAAAACTGACAAATTCGCGTTGGTGCTGGCTGCGGCCTGTGATTGTTCATGTGACTGTGCTTTGGGGTTTGTTTACGTTTTTAATTGATTATTGTGAGTGTGTGGCAGGGGCAAAGACGTGACAATGTGACATTGCTTCTATCCTTTAGGGGTGTCTGTGACAGAAGGAAGAACCTTTCTCTGGTTATTTCATAGGAGGTAATCTATTGGGTGACTCTCGAGCAGTTTCCCGGTGAAGGTGGGAAGTGGAGTCCATCTGAATCGATGGTACAAGCTGGTTCGAAATACTTAGTAGGAAGAAGTATTTCAACAATTTTTTGACTCGGATAAGTATTATTTGCTTTCCTTTTCTATTTTTTTATTATATCATATTGGCTTATTTGATAAAAAACCCTGGAAATTATGTTTGAAAATTGATACTTTGTGTTTTGTTTTCTTTAACAGGACCACAACCTGGGCATGTATCGGGACATTCAGCATCTGGTTTTTTGTTTAATACGACAAATTAGCTGCGATGCAATGGTGCTTTGGTCGGATGGATTTGAAGAGGATTAACCAGGTATGTACGAAAAATATTATTTTAAAGTGAACCTATCACTGTTCAAACTTCATTTTGTTACTTTTGCGAATATATATTTTTTTTTTTCAAACCAAATCAATGTAGTCATAAATTTTATATTGATATAAAATACTAGAATATTTTGTGCGAATTATTGTTTCAATATTTTTAAAAGACGTTCTCGTAAAGAGATTTTTTTAAATTTCACGTTGTTGCAGTATTATATTGGTATAGTAATAGTCCTAAACTGAGATGAGGAATACTTTTAGAAACTGTTTAATTCAAAGAAAGATTTTGGTTTTGAGCAAATAATTCAACTGAAGAAAGAACATCACCTTTCTTCAATATTTGATTTGCTTTTATTATTTCAGTGTTTCAAAGAATTGAGACATGAATCCTTTTTATGTTTATAAATAGATTTTTTTAGAAGTAGATTATGTTAAAGTCAATGTAACTTTTGCCAACAAAAAGTTGTTTATATTACATTGAAAAACTGATGATCTATGTAACTTGCAATATCAAATAAAGTGAAATTTTATTTAAATATTTAATAAATCTCTTCAAATATTTTTTACATTTAAAAATATTGTTGACTTTCAGTACACAGAAAAAAATGATGGTAATATTCATCAGGGAATGGTGACAGATTTTGTGGCAAAATAAATGATTAGTTTTACCACAGAAATGATGAATTTTCATCAGTTTTTGATGAATATTCATCAGGTTCACATTTTTAAACATTTTTTATGTAATATAATTCAAAAAAAGAGGTTATTTCAAACATAACAAATTTTCAACGTTACAAAATTCAACTTTTTTTTCCTGTGTACATCATTTTAATAACTGATTGATTGAAAGTTATTAACAAAACTTTTAAAAAATATACAAGACTGGTGTCCCTTAAAAAATACACATTCTAACTGAGTTTTGTGGAATTAATAAAAAATGAATATCAATGGGAAAAACTCAATATATAAATCGATTCATTTTAAATATCAATGTTGATAATTAATTCAATTTATACGATACGATACGATTTCATACGATTTTTTTGAGTTCAGGTACCACAAGCTTAAAAATGGCTATATGGGTTGAACTCAAAAAATCGTATGAAAAGTGAGATATTGAACTCAGAAAATCATGTTTTTTGGTAAGGGTGTACTCAGTTCAGATAGTGCGATGGACTTTTGCTTAAAAATAAGCCCTTTTAAGTTTTCTGTCGAAAGATACCATCTGAAAATAAAATTGTATCATGGGAAGTTGCGAAATATGGATTTGTAAGATTTCTTCACAAATCACAACTTTTCATGATACATTAATGATTCTGGATGAAATTTTTACGAACAGTTTTTTTCAGGCAAAAACCTGAACCTGTCTTGATTTTTTATGTTTCTGGATGATATTTTTTCGCACCATTTTTTCAGGAAAAAGCAGAATTGGCCATGATTATTTCATGTTCCTGGATGATATTTTTCGGTACCATGACATGATATTTTTAAGTTCAAAATGACAACTTGGTTTGATATTTTTTTGATGATTCGTAGAGTAACTCATGTTACATTTTATGTTTCTACATCTCTTAAGTCAAGCGTTCTGGAAACATGTCATCTTCATGTTTTTGGCAACATGACAAGTTTACCGTAAGATGTAATTTTCTGATCGGGATTGTTATTGTAATAACAGACTAATAACATTTTGCGTTATTCTTCGAACAAATCTATGTTATTATTTTTCGTTATTTTAACAACTAATCCGATCATCCCAATAACAATTGGAGTTATTCTTCCATAACAAAAAATGTTATTCCCAAGTTGTTTTGACTTTCAACCAATATCAGACCAATAACAAATTTTGTTATGATTACATAAACTGTTACTAAGCTCTTATGCAAAAATGGATTTTACAAGAATATTCCATAACATTTTTTGTTATTTTAACAGTATTTGTTATTGAAATGGCATGAATTTTGTTATTACCGTCTGCCGGGTTGTTTATTTAAGTTTCCAGTCGCATTTTCCACCAAACTATACTTCCGCACTTCAAAGTTGCGATTGACAGCAGAAAAATGAGCGAGTATCCTCGGCTCGCTATGATCATTTTTTGGGAAATTTTAAATTTCTCAGGCCAGTTTGACAAATCGCAATAGTGCGATCGATAGCAATAAATTCGTGCGAAGTCCAACTTAGTGGGAATGAACCCGGGCAGACGGTAGTAACAAAGTTAATAATATTTCAATAACAAATCCTGTTAAAATAACAAAAAGTGTTATTTTTTTATCCTGAAGTTCAACTTCAAGAAGAAAAAATAATAACAGTTCCTGATAAAATAACAAGATTTTGTATTGAAGCGATATTATATTGAAAATGTTTAATAATACGCTAATAAGAGGAAATGTTATACATTTCAAAAACTCTCCTAATAACAAAATTTGTTATTCGTTCGGTATACCGACTTAGAAATAAAATTACCATAAATCACACAAATGGAAAAGTTTCTAAGTGTCTATAACGTAATCTGTTATTATTTTTTCTTTTGTTAAATATGTTTAGATCTTTGGGATAATTTTGTCTAATTTCGTCGGGGTCATTATTTTGGCCATGAAATAGGGTCCTTAAGCTTAAATTATTTTAAAAAGTTAAAATTTTGAAGGTTGATCCCCCTAAGAGACTTTGCTAAAATTGGCTAGAACTATGGTTAATTTTGACCAATTTCATCGTGGTCATTTATTTGATTATGAAATGTGGTCCTTAAGCTAAAATTAATCCGATAAAATTAACTTTTGAGAGTATTTTTTTTTTTTAAATTTTGTTATATTCCCTAACGGAAGTGATTTATTTATTGAGAATTTTTGAAGTATGAATAACAAAAACTGTTATTATTTTCACAGAGCCAGGAAGTCGGAGCTGACGTTGAAGTTCGAGCTGGAGTGAATCCTCGGAAACTGCATTGGATTCAGCAAATTTTCAGCAACTTTTACTTGGAGTCGGAATCTGTGAAGTCGGGTATTTTTAGAGAGCTGAAGTCGTCGTTGGCGTCATATTCTGCATCAAGAGTCGGAGTTGTCTTCAAAGTATGGATTCAAAGTCGCTTGGAGGTACCCGACTGTGCAGCCCTGACTAGTACAGAGGAGTTATGGCAACTGCAGGTTTTTTTTTGCAAATTACAATAAAACAATAACTTTTTTTGTTATGGAGACATACCAGTTCAATAACATTTTTTGTTATTATGCTGCTCCACTTCTCCGCACAAAATAACAAATCATGTCATTCCTTCATGATTTCTTCTGTGTTTTTGGTTTGTTATTGCAATAACAGCATAATAACCGTTTAAGTTATTCTTCGAACAAATCTTTGTTATTGATTTTTGTTATTTTAACAACCAATCCGATCATCCCAATAACATATTCCGATCTTCTCACAATATCAAAAACTGACCTTCCTAAGGTATTTCCGTCTGCTCGGGTTATGTGTCGAGAGATCAGTTTTAAGGGTCGAGACGTTTGTGATAAGATTTAAAAGAGAGAGAGAGCATTGACAAAATTGAAGTATATTTAATTTTCGAAACATAGCAATAAGCAAATTTTAATAGTTTAATATTGGTCAAAACATGATTAAAACAATTATTTTATTTTTTCTTCATTTTCGACGAATCATCATTCGACTGTACGTTGCTGCTTGGCTCCAATTTGTCCAGAAAATTCCCCAACCAGTTTTGGCGTCTTTTTCGAATGGTCCATTTAAGATGCTAAAAATAGACTTTTTCAGCTTTAATGAATCAAAAATTTAATAATTTCAACTGACCTGTAAGCACACCCCGAATACCACCAACCTCCTCCATACCTCTTGGCACAATTACCCTCCTTCCAGTTATCGTTGTCACTATCAAAGGTGGAAAACTTCTTCCCCAAATGGTACCTCAACTCGTCCCCAACCGTCCCAAAATAATTGCCCAACTTGATCAGCCCGTAATGTTCACCCTCTCCAGCAACCTTAAACTCCGAATACCTCGCATACCCGTAAAGTCCCGACTCCTGCCTCACCTCAACCACCAGCTCGTACCGTCCATTGTCCGTCAGCTGGTGCAACTGCTCCAACCCCAGCCAAAACTCACTCGCCCCACCAACCACTCCAAACCCCGTCCGGTAATCGGCCCAGCTACGGTTGAACGCCACTGCGCCGTCCAACCGTTGCTGAACCACCAACCAACCACCGTCGAAACTGTTCGCCTCACAAAACACTCAAAACGGTGCCGAGCTAAGGGATAGCTGGAAGGTGTACCTTCCGGAGCGGTCCACCTGCCGGCAGGACTCGACGAGCGCCGGTTGCTGAACCCTAAGGTGGGCCTCCAACAGTTGGCTGGAGTGGTTGGTCATGATCAGGACGCCGTTCAGGAGCCGCTTGATCATCGTGTAGTGTTTGGCGAGAATTTGCGACAGCTGGTCGGAGGTTTTGTCATGGCTAAAAATAAATCAATTTTTATTGAAATTTCAAACAAATTAGTCAAACTCACCTCTTCTGCAAATACTCCAAACGGTATTCGAGTAACTCGTAGCCAAGTGCATTCTCACTTGAATTGTTGGCAGTTGATCTGGCACTGCTCACTAGCAGGAGTAGCAGTACAAACATCTGGAACATCGCGTCCGATAAAGTGGTCGTGCAGAAATGATCGAATTGCTTAAAACTAATGGAATCAGCTCAAATCGTCGGTATTTATTGCTCAGATTATTTAGGTCATGCGAGGTTCTGAGGAATTAATCACATTGTTGAACGGCAAATCACTGATAAATTTAAAAAGAATGTAGCAACAACAAAAAAAAGGAAGAAAGAAAAAGTCCAACAAAATAAGTTGAATATTTAACATTATAATATGTCCTTTATTTTCAAAATTCAATAAATAATTAGGAAACTTGTTAGGTATTAAATTTTTTAGTGACGTAAATTATTGTTTCCTGCTCATTTAATTATATTGATCACATTCAGTGTTATCTCACATTAATGCTGTTCTTGACATTACATCATAGTAATGATTAATCTCTGTCGAACTGGGAAGTCTGCTGAAACTTCCGCATTCCGTTTTACTTATTTGGCATAGATTCGATCAAATCTCTTGGAAAATCTTAAACACAGTTTTTAACAGTAAAATATCGTTTGTTTTTGTTTCTGTTTCTGTTTTCCCGAGCAGACGGAAATAACTTGGGAATAACATTTTTAAGTTATTCTTCGAACAAATCTTTGTTATTACTTTTTTGTTATTTTAACAACTAATCCGATCATCCCAATAACAGTTGGAGATATTTGGTTTTGGTTTTGGTTTTGGTTTTGGTTTTGTTTTTGTTTTTGGTTTTGGTTTTGGTTTTGGTTTTGGTTTTGGTTTTGGTTTTGGTTTTGGTTTTGTTTTTGTTTTTGTTTTTGTTTTTGTTTTTGTTTTTGTTTTTGTTTTTGTTTTTGTTTTTGTTTTTGTTTTTGTTTTTGTTTTTGCTTTTGCTTTTGCTTTTGCTTTTGCTTTTGCTTTTGCTTTTGCTTTTGCTTTTGCTTTTGCTTTTGCTTTTGCTTTTGCTTTTGCTTTTGCTTTTGCTTTTGCTTTTGCTTTTGCTTTTGCTTTTGCTTTTGCTTTTGCTTTTGCTTTTGCTTTTGCTTTTGCTTTTGCTTTTGCTTTTGCTTTTGCTTTTGCTTTTGCTTTTGCTTTTGCTTTTGCTTTTGCTTTTGCTTTTGCTTTTGCTTTTGCTTTTGCTTTTGCTTTTGCTTTTGCTTTTGCTTTTGCTTTTGCTTTTGCTTTTGCTTTTGCTTTTGCTTTTGCTTTTGCTTTTGCTTTTGCTTTTGCTTTTGCTTTTGCTTTTGCTTTTGCTTTTGCTTTTGCTTTTGCTTTTGCTTTTGCTTTTGCTTTTGCTTTTGCTTTTGCTTTTGCTTTTGCTTTTGCTTTTGCTCATTGACCGTGGCCATCGGAATTAATTTGAGCAAGCGTTAAAGTCATGCTTAAGCTAGCACAGAACAAAACTCGCGTTCAATCCTTATCAAACACTGTGTATTTCCAACTTTTTATTTATGTTGCATAATTCTACAAAGCAGATAGGAAACAAACGAAAAACGCTTACAATGTGTATTTAGTTATTCACAGTAAATCTGTCAAGAAGGATGGCTCAACCGACCATGCTGTTTGCTATCGTAGGTCTACTAGTAGTTGCTGGAGAAATACTGGCTGGTCCAAATTCTACTACAGGATGCAACTGTGGCTTTGGGTACGAACTGCTGGAGCATCGTCTGGAGCAAATGGAACTAAAGAAGCAAAAGGAGTGAGATATTTGATTGCGTTTGATTTATTAATTTTGTTGACGTTGTCTTATTTTTAGATTTGAAGTTCAGAATGATCATTTGGAAAGTATGGTCAAAGGTTTGACCGTCTTGACTCAGCAAACCAGGTAGGTTTCGAAGGTCTTAATAAGTTTATGGATTCTAACAACTAATATTTTAGCCAAGTGTTAAACCGTCAAATAAATCACCAAAAGCGCATCATCGAATCCTGCGAGGACGTCACCACTTCGGGAAGGTTTCGTCTCCAGTTGCCAAATCAGCCAACTCCAGCGATGGAATAATCATCATCAAAAGAAAATCATTGGACGTTCATCAAGAGAAAAAATCCGAAGGGAGTATGGCTCTTCTCTCTCGCGCACGAAAGATCGGTAAAAGGAATCTAAAAAAAATCATCATCTTGATTATTCAGCGGAACATCATTTTCACTATTACACTTGCAAGTGTAACGTCACACGTCGAAAAACGACCTGTCACATTTTGTAGATGGGCAATGTGTGTAAACAAAGTGAAATAAATATTTGTAAGTGGTGCTGACAAGGAAATTCACAAAAAAATCATCCGCAGATTGATTTTCTTGGAGAATTTCGGGAGCGATTTTCTTTTGCGTGATTTGCCTCCTCTCTCTTTCGCGGGTGAAGAAAGTTCGCTAGCGAAATTGATTTTTTTGCGATTATTCCATCCCTGGCCAACTCCAATCACCGTAATCTGTGAAATGGAACCCTTAGACGGGGGCTGGCTAGTGATTCAGCGTCGCTCCCCAGGTTCCATCAACTTCAACCGGAGCTGGACCGAGTACCGGGAAGGGTTTGGGAACGCTGGCCAGTTTGGAGAGTTCTGGCTAGGGCTGGAGACGATCCATCAGTTGACAAAGGCGGGAGATCAAGAGCTGTTGGTGCAGCTGAAGAACGAAACCGGCCATTACGAGTATGGTCGCTACAAGCGGTTCCAGGTGGCCGGAGCAGACCAACGGTACAGGTTGTCCCCCTTGGAAGAGTTTAGCGGGGCGATTGGAGAAAAGTTGAACATTAGCAGGGATGAGGCGTTTTCAACCTACGACAAAGACAACGATCAGTGGACCGATGGAAATTGTGCCCAGAAATATGGTGGTGGATGGTGGTTTTACAAGTGCGGTTACACGTTAGTCAGCTAAGGGTGATACAGTTGGGCGATTGTTTGATGAAAAACATGTCTCGTTTAAGGTCACTCAACGGACCATATAAGAAAGACAACAACACTGGACGGGGGATTTTCTGGGACGGATGGACTGATGCTGCCACGTATAGTAGGATGTTGATACGACGCAGATAACACAAGTCCATTTCAAACCCGGGCAGACGGTAATAACAAAATTAATAATATTTCAATAACAAATCCTGTTAAAATAACAAAAAGTGTTATTATTTTATCCTGAAGTTCAACTTCAAGAAGAAAAAATAATAACAGTTCCTGATAAAATAACAAAATTTGGTATTGAAGTGATATTATATTGGAAATGTTTAATAACACGCTAATAAGAGGAAATTTTATACATTTAAAAAACTCTCCTAATAACAACATTTGTTATTCGTTCGGTATACTGACTTAGAGATAAAATTACCATAAATCGCACAAATAGATTAGTTTCTAAGTGTCCATAACACAATTTGTTATTATTTTTTCTTTTGTTAAATATATTTAGATCTTTGGGATAATTTTGTCTAATTTCGTCAGGGTCATTATTTTGGCCATGAAATGGGGTCCTTAAGCTGAAATTATTCAGAAAAGTTGAAATTTTGGAAGTTGATTTTTTTTAATTATAAGCCTTACCCGACAAACTTCGTTCTGCCTTTTTTCTTTTGTTGAAGTTTTTAACTTGGTTGCTTATCCAGCCTCCTGTGATCAAAATTTGATTTTACATAACTTTTCCCATACAATCCCCGAGCAGACGGAAATAACGTGGGAATAACATTTTTTGTTATTTGAAAATACTAGGCCAATAACATTTAATGTAATTTATAACAAGATTTGTTATTCGTCGTTATGATTTTTTTGTTATTGGATTGTTATTGTAATAACAGACTAATAACATTTTGCGTTATTCTTCGAACAAATCTTTGTTATTCTTTTTTGTTATTTTAACAACTAATCCGATCATCCCAATATCAGTTGGAGTTATTCTTCCATAACAAAAAATGTTATTCCCAAGTTGTTTTGACTTTCAACCAATATCAAACCAATAACAAAATTGGTTATGATAACATAAACTGTTATTAGGCTCTTATGCAAAAATGGATTTTGCAAGAATATTCCATATCATTTTTTGTTATTTTAACAGTATTTGTTATTGAAATGGCATGAATTTTGTTATTACCGTCTGCCCGGGTCTGCAGATTTCCCGGAATCGGTTCCGTCTGCTTCGCGTTCGAACAACCCGAGCAGACGGAAATAACTTGGGAATAACATTTTTTGATATTTGAAAATACTTGACCAATAACATTTTATGTTATTAATAACAAGATTTGTTATTCGTCGATATATATTTTTTGTTATTGGATTGTTATTGTAATAACTGACTAATAACATTTTGAGTTATTTTTCGAACAAATCTTTGTTATTATTTTTTGTTATTTTAACAACTAATCCGATCATCACAATAACAGTTGGAGTTATTCTTCCATAACAAAAAATGTTATTCCAAAGGCAGTCCTGTTTTTTCTTGTTATTTTCCGTCTCTTTTATGTCGCTGTTCGAGTGCATGGGGTGATTGGTCATTATAATTAAATAATGGCATCAGTAGTGCGGTGCCTGTGTGGACGCGCAGTCCTGTTTTTTCGTGTTATTTTCCGTATCTTTTATGTCGCTGTTCGAGTGCATGGGGTGATTGGATTTCTTCTGATTCGTGTTGTTTTCATCTCTTTTGTGTCGCTGTTTGTGTGCATGGGGTGATTGGTCTTCTTCTTCTTCTTTTTTCTTTATTTTTAGTTAGCGCGTTCGTTGGCCAATGAGTTTATTTTTGTTCTCTTTACATAGTTTTCGATAGAAACGATCCGAATTCTTTTTTTTTTCGAGACAAGCAAGTCGTATTGCTGGATTAAGTCCTTTCTATATCATCGATGATCGGAAGGCACGCCGACGAATATGTTTTAAGGCTTATGATATAAAATCATTTTAATGAATAAAGCCCTTCTTACATCACCGTTGATCGGAAGGCACGCCGACGAAGAATTTCTGGAGGATCGCGGTCGAATTAATACTATATTTAAAATTCTAGATAGCTATCTTTCGGATTCGATTGTGAGTAGCGGGACTTCGCGGTTACTATGCAACGTATTTTTTGGAGTCTTTTTATATTTTAAATTTATAAGTCCTTCTTTTATCATCGTTGATAGGAAGGCACGCCGCCGGTTAAGTTCGTTTAAGTTATTGTTTTAATTTAATTACAATCGGTTACGTGGTGTCCTGTTTTCTTTTCGTTTATATTCGTTGATCGTAATAATTTATTCCAACTGGCAGCTTTAGTATTAACTCATCTACTATTTTTGACATTTGCTCGCGTTATCTTAATTGTACCAACAGTAAAAATATACTGATAAGTCCAGCCCATAGCACTACCGCTCGGTTGGCACGCGTTCGATTAAAACAAACTTTTTAAATAATCAATTATTTATCTTTCCGCAGCCGGCTGCCTAAGATTTAAAATTTCAACCGATAAACAAAATGCTCATGGTCACATCACTGCCACTCGTGAATCCTGACCTCATACCCATCTACTAACCCCCTCAAAACTCATTTGATACTTTGTCGGAGAAGCAGTCGATTGGGCGGTCTCTATCACTCAAGTATCGGACTAACATTCCCATCCACTTCCCCGTGACCCTACCACTGGTCGTGGCCGGCGCCGGTATTGATCAGCATGATAGGGGCCTTTGAGAAGTTGCGAAGCGAGGAAAGATAGCACCCACATCTTCCACGGCTCGTGGATGTAACTTCTGGAGGTCCTGGTCAATAACGGAGTAGCAACTGCGGGTGGGCACCTATGCTTATGCTTATGCTTCATAACAAAAAATGTTATTCCAAAGTTGTTTTGGCTTTCAACCAATATCAGACCAATAACAAATTTTGTTATGATAACATAAACTGTTATTAAACCCTTATGCAGAAATGAATTTTTCAAAAAGATTCCATAACATTTTCTGTTATTTTAACAATATTTGTTATTGAAATGGCATGAATTTAGTTATTACCGTCTGTCCGGGAAAACCGTCGAAATTTTTTATGTATATAGAAGATTTGATATACCCCCTAAGGGACTTTGCTAAAATTGGCTAGAACTATGGGATAATTTTGACTAATTTCATCGGGGTCATTATTTTGGCCATAAAATGGGGTCCTTAAGTTAAAATTATTCTAAAAAGTTGAAATTTTGAAAGTTGATTTTTTCAGTTTAAGCAATTCAAGAAATTCAAGAAATTCAAGAAATTTAAGAAATTCAAGAAATTCAAGAAATTCGAGAAATTCAAGAAATTTAAGAAATTCAAGAAATTCAAGAAATTCAAGAAATTCAAGAAATTCAAGAAATTCAAGAAATTCAAGAAATTCAAGAAATTCAAGAAATTCAAGAAATTCAAGAAATTCAAGAAATTCAAGGAATTCAAGAAATTCAAGAAATTCAAGAAATTCAAGAAATTCAAGAAATTCAAGAAATTCAAGAAATTCAAGAAATTCAAGAAATTCAAGAAAGTCAAGAAATTCAAGAAATTCAAGGAATTCAAGAAATTCAAGAAATTCAAGAAATTCAAGAAATTCAAGAAATTCAAGAAATTCAAGAAATTCAAGAAATTCAAGAAATTCTTTTTTGTTTTTTTTCCTTTTTCATTAAAAGTTTGCAATGCTCGCACATTTTACGATTCAATCCTAATCGCGAGGGCACGTGATTTTTACAGGTTAAATTAAATCCAAATACCTTCCTTTCCCACCGTTTCCAAGGAAGGGTGTGTCGGTCGTCAATCCTTTGCTCTCCTGGAAGCCACAACCCAGCTAGCATCAGCAGCTTCTTCAAAGAATCCACGATCTCGGTGCGCACAAGTGCGCTTGAACTTCAGGAGAGTTGCAAAAAATATAAATAAAAGTGAAGCAAGCAAAAAACCCCGGCAAGAACGCTAGAGAATGAGAAATAAATTTTATGTAATACAGCAACAGCAACGGCCGAGATGACGACGAACCTCTTGTGCGAGGAGCTGGCCACGGCCTTGGAAGGTCGTCATCCTCCACCACGAGATGAGCTCAGAGCTTAGCCTGGCTGGGTTGGAGACCTTGCACCTTCCGACCGAGGCAGAGCCACATCTTCACATTGTAATTACTGGATGATGACGGCGGCGATGGACCCAGGGAGCAGCAGCTCATCTTCTTCGTTAGAAAAGAAGGCCCCGCGGAGGTTCGTCGTCTGAGCGGCGCGGCGCGATGATGACGACGTTCAAGTTGCGGGGTTGTGTTGTGGGGGGGGGGGGGGGGGGGTTCTGCGGTGGAATAGTTCTAGAGAGGCAGAGGTTCCGAACAGGGACAAGAACAACAGTTCTTATGAGCAATTTGTCACGTTTTTTTTCAATTCCATATACTTTTATTTTTTTTTATTTTATCACCATCGTGTTTCCCGGACAATTTTACATAACAATCAATGAAGACCTCAAACTTAAACGAACTATTGGCGAGATACAGCGATTTTATTGAAAAAAAGTTTGATTTTGCGCAGCACTCGGAAGTACGTGGTCCCGGTCGGACGGTAATAACAAAATTCATGCCATTTCAATAACAAATACTGTTAAAATAGCAAAAAACGTTATGGAATATTCTTGCAAAACCCATTTTTGCATAAGAGTTTAATAACAGTTTTTGTTATCATAACAAAATTTGTTATTGGTCTGATATTGGTTGAAAACCAAAACAACTTTGGAAAAACATTTTTTGTTATGGAAGAAAACCTACCTGGATCGGGGTGTCCCGAGCAGACGGAAATAACTGGGAAATAACATTTTTTGATATTTGAAAATACTAGGCCAATAACATTTTATGTTATTTATAAAAGATTTGTTATTCGTCGTTATGATTTTTTGGCATTGGATTGTTATTGTAATAACAGATTAATAAAAATTTTAGTTATTATTCGAACAAATCTTTGTTATTATTTTTTTGTTATTTTAACAACTAATCCGATCATCTCAATAACGGTTGGAGGTGTTCTTCCATAACAAAAAATGTTATTCCAAAATTGTTATGGCTGTCAACCAATATCAGCCCAATAACAAATTTTGTTATGATAACATAAACTGTTATTAAACCGTTATGCAAACATGGATTTTCAATTAGATTCCATAACACTTTTTGTTTTTTTAACAATATTTGTTATTACCATCTGCCCGGGATACTTTTCAACAAAAAGGGAAGAGTTTCGCAAAGTTCGGTTTTTATATGTGAGAAACTTATTTCGGATTTGAATTCATAGGACAGAGTGCTGCGCAAAATCATTTTTTTTTTCATTAAAATCGCTGTTTCTCGCCAATAGCTCATTTTAGTATGAGGTAAACATTGGTTATTAAGTAAAATTGTCCGGGTAACACGATGGTGTTAAAATAAACAAAATAAGAATATAAGGAATTGGTCAAAACTGGTTGGTTTGGTAACTTTAAGGTCATCTAATGAACGGAAATTTCTTGTAGATAAAGATATGAAATGTTTTGATTTAAAAATACTGAAAACTTTCGCAAAACAACTTATTTTTGAAAAAATACTCAAATTTGATGTTGTTTTTATTTTTGAAAATACTCATAATTTTTACAAATAACGTATTTTTGAAAAACATGCATTAATTTGATAATTTTGTCACAAAATCACGTTTTTGTGACAAAACTTTAATAAAAAAAAGTGCAATATCGGTATCAAAAAACTTCAAAATTTCTCATTTAAAATTCAGGGTTTTCTTTTACAACGTATTTTCGAAAAAAAAAACTCGAGTTTTATGATTTTGATATTTATCTACGTGTCAAATTATTGAACAATTCATATAATTATCGATTGCAAAATCAAGTTTTGAAAACCGTCTACATTTTCACAAAACTAAGGTTTTTTATTGTAAAGAAACTCATAAAATTATTTTTTCCCACCCTAGTAACATTTTAGGTTTTAAGTAGGCCATAAAAGCCTATTTAGGCTGTATGAGGGTTTTCAGAACCATGATAAAACCTGTAAGTTTAAAAATGTTACTAGGGCAGTATAGATTTTATTAAAACATGATGGTACCCGAACAGATGGTAATAACTAAATTCATGCCATTTCAATAGCAAATACTGTTAAAATAACAAAAAGTGTTATGGAATATTCTTGCAAAATCCATTTTTGCATAAGAGTTCAATAACGGTTTATGTTATCATAACGAAATTTGTTATTGGTCTGATATTGGTTGAAATCCAAAACAACTTTGGAATAACATTTTTTGTTGTGGAAGAATACCTCAAACTGTTATTGGGATGACCGGATTAGTTGTTAAAATAACAAAAAATATTAACAAAGATTTGTTCGAAGAATAACGCAAAATGTTATTAGTCTGTTATTACAATAACAATTCAATAACAAAAAAATCATAACGACGAATAACAAATCTTGTTATAAATAACATTAAATGTTATTGGCCTAGTATGTTCAAATATCAAAAAATGATATTCCCAAGTTATTTCCGTCTGCTCGGGTAAGCAGGATATAAAAAATATCACAAAACTTTGAAGATTGATTATTTGATATAAAAAATATCACAAAAATTTGCATTTTTGAAAAATGGAATGTTCTAAATAATTCGAAATGATGAAAGATTTAAAAAAAAATACTATTTTTACAAATCACCAAAAAAATAACTAAATTTAATTAATTTGATAATTAGGCATAAAGTGTTCAGAAATTTCTCATTGCTACCGATAGTAAAAATATTGTCTATGAAAATACTCGAAATTTTCCTAAAACTACGTACTTTCAAAAAATACTAAAATTTCATTCTTTTGTAAAATGGGAATCAAATAATTGGGAATTTACAACAAAATTTTAAAGTCACAGAATTTTATTATTTTTAAAAATATTTATGATTTTTACAAATCACGTATTTTTGAATGAAAAATACTAATGATGATTGAGATATTCGGCTATCAATTGATTCAAGCATGTTGACAGAAAAAGTTTATTTGAAAATAGTTTGATTGTCACAAAACTAACGTTTATGGGAGAATAAAAACCTATGTCGGTACCAAATGACTGGAAATATCTAAAAAAACTTAATTCAGAAAGTCACAGCATATTTTTCTTTATGTAAGGCCGATGCAAATATTAAAAAAAGTTTTTTTCCCTCGGCCCTGGCCGAGGTCAAGGGGGGGGGGCAAAAAAATAAAAAAATATAAAAATTTAAATAACCAGCCATAATCTTCACATTTAAATGAAAAAAGTGTTTTAAAATGCATTTTACACTAGTTTAGTTGTTTTGCAATCATTAGTTTTCAAAAAATCTAAGATCTCACAAAAACCAAAATTGTATCGAAAAAAAGATTTTGCATCGAAAATTTTCAAAAAATCTTAAGATTTTTTAATAAACCCAAACATGCTAAATATGATTTTAAACGCAGAAAAATGTATTTTAACTTGATTTCAGCTGGTTACACTTGAATTTTCATTGAAATGTTGAAGTTTATTGTAACAATATTTTTTTGCCCCCTGATTTTTCGGGCCAATTTTGAAGGGGGGGGGGGGGGGGTGACAAAAACTTTTAAAAATATTTGTACCAGCCTAAATACTCAAAATTTAAAATTTTAACGTATTTTCGGAAAAAATACTTAAGTTTTATGATTTTGGTATCAAGGTATCAAATGACTAAACATTTTTAATAAAAAAAAATTTTGTTTTGAAAAAATCTTCTAAATTTTCTCAAAACCAATTTGTTTTTGTAAAAGAAATATTAAAAAAAATCGCAAAATCGATATCAAAAAATCGAAATTTTCTAATAAATTACGATACAAGAGGCATTTTTTTTAAAATTTCTAATTTTCACAAAACCACGCAATTTTAAAAAAATACTCGAATTTGATGTTTGTTTTTTTTTTTTGTTTTAAATATGGAAACCAAATGATTGGGAATTTGCAATTAAATTCAAAAGTCATAGAATGTTCTGTATAATTAAATTGTTACAAATCGACGAAAAATACTTAAATTTGATGATTTTGGTAATTGGGTACAAAATATTCGGAAATTTCTCATTGATACCGATATGAAAAGTATTGTTTTCGAAAATACTAGAAATTTTCACAAAACTTCGTATTTTCGAAAAATACTCAAAATTCATGTTTTTGTAATTTGCTAATCAGGTAATTTAAAATCAACGATGGAATTTGAAAGTCACAGAAATTTATTTTTTGAATATTCAAGATTTTTTTTACAAATAACATATCTAGAGTTTTTTTTGAAAAGGTCCTATAAACCAAATTTGAAATTTTTGCTTTTTGGGTGTTTTAGAACCGCCTTGAGTCAGGGGTATTCAAAAACACCCAAAAAGCAACAATTGAAAATTTGGTTTATTGGACCTTTTCAAAAAAAACTCTGGATATTTTAAAGAAAAAAAAAACCCTTATGTTTGATGATTTTGATATTTGGGTTCAAAAGGTCGGAAGTTCTTAGAGATAACATTAGTAAAACTTTTTTTAAATACTCAAATGTATCAAAAAATCTCATTTTGATGCAATTTGTTTTGATATTCTTCATAGATTATGATAGTCACAGTAAATTTAATTTAACTTTCGAAAATGCTGAATATTTTTATATTTTATTTATTTAATACTTATGTTCGAAATGAATACTTAAATTTGATGACGTTATAGTTGGGTATCGAATGAAAGGAAATTTCACGTTTTCGGAAAAAAATATTCCAATTTTATGTTTTATGTAACATGAAATCACTGTAAATTTTTGATGAATTTTGAAAGTCACAGAAAAATTCTCAAATTTGATGATTTAGATTTGTGCATAAAAAATGTTTGGAAATGTCTCATTGATACAAATAAAGAAAGGTTTGTTTTAAAAAATGCTCAAAATTTCTGCAAAACTTTGAATTTATTGAATAAAAAATACTCAAATTTGTTTTTTTGTAATATGGGAATCAGATGATTGAAAATTTTTGATAGATTTCAAAAGTCATAGTTTTATTTCTGATTAAAAAAATATTTGAAAAAAATCTAATAAATAATATTAAAAAATTACATGCCAAAAAATAACGATTTATTATTACCGGATTCAGGTCCTCTGAACGTGCTTAGAACCCCCGTTCCAGAATCTATTTTTTCCCCTTTTCTCCAGTTTTTTTTCTCGCAAAACCCAACCAAGCCAAGCCGAGTCCAGCAGCTGCTGCTGCCCAGATTGATGATGATCATCATTTTCACGATCATAATCAGGGTCGTCTCCCGGCTGTCGTCAGCTCGCGTCTTGCCAGAACCCCCCCTCGAGGGCAGGCCTGATTGGATTTCGCAATTCGTCCGACGATCATCGGACGTGTTTGGAGAAAGAAACGCAACCGAGGAGGAGGAGGAAAAATCAGAATTCCTTCCTGGAGGGGAAAATCATCGCCTAGGCTGGGGCCTGTTTAAACTGTGGCAGGTCGCCAATTGGACCAGCGACGACGACGAGGCCGGGCTGATTAGCAACAAGTTGAACCACCTCGCTCTGGCTCTGTTTAGTCGCTCTGCGAAACGGGGTTGTTGTGCAATCGATTCTGTCTTTGAGCGGTTTGAGAGATTTGCTCGAAGAAAGGGGTTCTAAAAATAGATCGAAATTATGCGTTCTGTTGGTTTGTTGGTTTTAGAAAACAAATGAGGTTATTATTTTGCCACAATCTTCTTCTAACAACTTGATTTTTTATTGAATATATTTTGATAATAAAAATCATCATTTTATTCGAAAAAAACGGTTTAACTGTCACTTTAGATTTGTTCAATTAAAACAACTCGAGTGCAATCGTATTCGAGTTCAAAGATCATGTTTGGCTAATTTAGAAACCCAATTCTGGTGGTGTAAATTGGCATTATCAGTAGAAGCAGCATACCCCAGCAGACATGAAATGTTATTGCCCTAGTATTTAGAAATACTAGGGCAATAACATTTCATGTTATTTATAACAAGATTTGTTATTCGTCGTCATAGTTATAGTAATCGGTCTTTTTTCTTCAATTTCAGTTTTTGTATTTTTTAATCCGACTGAAACTTTTTTGGTGCCTTCGGTATGCCCAAAGAAGCCATTTTGCATCATTAGTTTGTCCATATAATTTCCCATACAAATTTGGCAGCTAAACCTCAATTTGCTAAAAAAAAATTGTTTGATTTTTTTTTATTTTTTGAAATGTTTTAGAGGACATAAAATGCCAACTTTTCAGAAATTTCCAGGTTGTGCAAAAAATCATTGAGCGAGTTATGATTTTTCGAATAAATACTACTTTTTTTCAAAAAATCGAAATGTTGGTCGCAAAAATTTTTCAACCTAATTTTTCGATGTAAAATCAAATTTGCAATCAAAAAGTACTTAAGTGAAATTTTGATAAATTGCACCGTTTTCAGCTTAAATTAATATTTAGGTGACTTTTTTGAAAATAGTCGCCGTCTTTCATTTTTTTTTTAAATAAGTGCACATGTTTGCCCACTTTTGAAAAAAATATTTTTGAAAAGCTGAGAAAATTCTCTATATTTTGCTTCTTCGGACTTTTTTGATACGACCTTTAGTTGCTAAGATATTGCAATGCAAAGGTTTAAAAACAGAAAAATTCATGTTTTCTAAGTCTCACCCAAACAGCACATTATTTAGCAATGCCGATATCTCAGTAACTAATGGTCTGATTTACAATGCTAAACTATGACACATTTGTGAAATTTTCCGATCTTTTCGAAAACAATATTTTCAAAATTTTCAAATCAATACTAACATTTTAAATTGGCTTAATATTGAATGTTTGGCCCTTTTGAAATGTTAGTCTTGACTTGAAAATTTTTAAAATATTATTTTCGAAGAGATCGGAAAATTTCACAAATGTTTCATGCTTTAACATTTAAAATCGGACCATTAGTAATTGAGAAATCGGCATTGTTAAATGGTGGGCTGTTTGGGTGAGACTTAGAAAACATCAATTTTCCTGTTTTTAAACCTTTGCATTGCAATATCTCAGCAACTTAAGGTCGTATCAAAAAAGTCCGAAGAAGCAAAATATAGAGAATTTTCTCAGCTTTTCAAAAATATTTTTTTCAAAAGTTGGCAAACATGTGCACTTATTTAAAAAAAAATGAAAGACGGCGACTATTTTCAAAAAAGTCACTTAAATATGGCTATAACTTGAAAACGGTGCACTTTATCAAAATTTAACTGATGTACTTTTTGATTGCAAATTTGATTTTACATAGAAAAATGAAGTTGAAAAAATTTTGCGACCGATATTTCGATTTTTTGAAAAAATCAGTATTGATTCAAAAATGTATAACTCGCTCAATGATTTTTTGCACAACCTGGAAATTTCTGAAAAGCTGGCATTTTATGTCCTCTAAAACATATCAAAATTAAAAAAAATCAAAAACAGTGTTTTTTGCCAATTGAGTTTTAGTGATAAAAAGTTAAATAAAAAATCACCAATTTTTTTTTACCGTGTATCATTTATTTTCCAGTGTAGGCTGTATCCAAACCTACAACTTTGCCAAATACACCAAATCGATGTTATGATAACATAAATTGTTATTAAACCCTTATGCAAAAATAGATCCTTCAAGAAGATTATATAACACTTTTTGTTATTTTAACAGTATTTGTTAAGGAAATAGCACGTCATAACAACATTTATGCCACTTCAATAACAAAAACTGTTAAAATAACAGAAAGTGTTATGCAATATTCTTGCAAAATCCATGTTTGCATAAGAGTTTAATAACAGTTTATGTTATCATAACAAAATTTATTATTGGTCTGATATTGGTTGAAAGCCAAACCAACATTGGAATAACATTTTTTGTTATGGAAGAATACCTCCGACTGTTATTGGGATGATCGGATTAGTTGTCAAAATAACAAAATATAATAACAAAGATTTGTTCGAAGAATAACTAAAACTGTTATTAGTCTGTTATTACAATAACAATCCAAAAACAAAAATTTCATAACGACGAATAACAAATCTTGTTATAAATAACATAAAATGTTATTGGCTTAGTATTTTTAAATATCAAAAAATGTTATTCCCAAGTTATTTCCGTCTGCTAGGGTACATTCAATTTCTAGTCACTTACCTAGGGCAGTACCGTTATTGTGGCTTTATTGGGAAGTACAATAAAAATGTTGTTATCCAATATGAATTTTATATAACGTTGTCATTTTCAAATCAATTTAAAATCTTTTAAAAAATAACTTATTTTAACCACATTTCAGAAAACCTGAACGTACACCCAAACGGCGGTCGCATGATTGTGATGCATGGCGGTATGAAAGTATATCAGAATCTGCATGAAAACTGTCCTCATGCATTTTTTGCGATATAGGGGTATGACATTTTTGCCCGTTACCGACAATTATCGACATTACCAACGGCTTTTTGGTTGTATTTCACAAAAAAAAACCCTTAACAGAATGGGGATTGAACCACGAACTTCTTGGTTATTGATCCGACACGCTACCACCGCGCCATGGACGCTTGATGAAATTTGAGTGAAAAAGCACCAACATATTCTTCTCTTTGGAGTGTTGCTCGTTGACGGGCCAGCATTATATGTGTTGGTGAGAACTGCAGATCGCTGAAATGTTTACACGCGGGCAAAAATGATCTACGGGCTTGCTGCAAAAAATGTTATAAAATGTGACATTTTCTGCAGCAAATCCACTGTTGCAGATTTTTAGATATATTTTTCCTTTGGGTGTATTTTGTTTTTTTTTTTTTGATTATGCGATCAGAGAAGAAAAACATTGGACTGACAAATGATCTTCTCTTACTGTGACTAGTGTCTATCAAACAAGAGTCTATCAAACAATATGGTTTGATTTAGGATTCAATTAAAATTATTCAGAATTTTAAGTTTTACATAATATTTTTTTAAATGTATTTTGCTACCTAATGAAACACACTTTGCAAAATAAACCAAAGGTGAACCACCCTAGTAAAACATTGTTATCAAGCTATAAAAGCTCAATTTTTCGGCAAATCCGGGTGTAGTCTTTGCAACTTGGTTCTTTCGTACAACGATGCTGCTGTTGGTTCTTCGTGGTTTGTTCTTGATGAGCACGCTGGCCCAATCGGCATCAGCCGGGGAAGCCGCCCCGGAATGTCTCAAGTGAGTATGAAAAACAAAAAATAAAAAAATAAAAAACAGGAACGGCAATCTGAGGGCTGCAACTTTGAAAACAATAAAAAGTTCAATCTGAAGATTAGTTGAATTGTGCGTGAAACCTTTTTCAAAGATGTTCGCCTCTTGAAAGCCACATTTTCTTCTGAAAAAGTTCAATAAATTGTATTTTTAACAAAGTTGTTAACGATAAAATTATTGAGGCTCGATAACGATAATCTAACGTTTTCGTTATCGTTTTTTCGATAATTCTATTGGCGATAATGTTATGGCTGCTAATCGAAGATAACTCATTTTTAAAATCTTTCTAAAATCGATTAATTCAACCATATCATGTTAAGGAGCAATTCCAGCCCAAAACAGGAATTTTTATGTACTTTTTTCTCGACCTCTCCGATTTCAATGAAACTTTGGAGCCAGTTCCACTCGATAATAACATTTGAGATGGCCTTAAGTGTTTTAATTATTTTTGTGTTTCGTAATTTAAATTTTTCATCGTATCAAAAAGTGGCCAAAAACGAACTTTTAGGAAATTTTATGAGCTTTCCGAAAAAATACACTGAAAGAAAAAAACACGCCACTTTTATGAGATTTTCTGATTTTTAAGTCTAAAGTCAAATTTAAAGGGGGAGCCCACGATTTTTTTTCGTTCAAAATTTTTGTGAAAACAGCCCTAAGATATTACAAAAAGGCTCGGAAAAAATGCAGGATGGAGCAACTCACATAAAAAAATACAAAAATTATTTACTGAAACTGTTTTTTTGAAAAGTGCTCTAAACGTCAAAAAAAAAAAACAAAAAAAAACAAAAATCATTTACTGAAACTGTTTTTTTTTCTGAAAAGTGGTATAGAGCAAATCGAAATTTTCAAAAAACCGAATATGAGAATAGATTCTTCAGTCAATTTTACATAAAGTCTCCATACTGACCATTGTCCTAAGTCCAACCCTTGTGAAGTTACAGCGGTTTAAAAAATAAAAATGTTGAAAAAATGTTTTTTTCAGTCTCGTGAATATTTTTACCGGAGAGCTCGTCCAATTTCCCATAAGATTGTCTTTGACCGCATTTCAATTGGAAGTATGGGCTCATAGATATAAGCTAATTGCATTACACATTACTGAATACTAAATATTTTTTCAGTGCAGTTCAGTGGATGGTAGAAACCTGGATAGTAAATTAGCTTAAATCATCAAAAAACCGAGTTTATTCGAAAAGTGGCCAAAGACATTTTTTTTTCATTTTGATTTTTTTTTTCATAATTGATTTTGATATATTATGTAAAATTTTCCGAGGAATCATATTAATCACATATTTTCAGACATAGGCTCTTTGGTCCCGAGACCTTCAGCATTTCAAGTTTTCATACGACCTTTTCAAATGTTAAGCTAGATTTTTGAAACTTCTTACTATTTTTTCCAAATAGCCAAACTAATCGCCTTTCTTTTGCGTCTATGACAGCTAACATCGGATATGATTTTTTGAAAAAAGTAGTTTTTGCGAAAATCGACGAAAATTGCCATTTATCGGACCACCCTAGCACGGTGTAGGTCCCCCTAATGGCCAAACAAAAAAAATATGGCTCTAATTATTTCGGCCAAAGAACCCCCAGAAAATTTTTGAGCCCGATCGGGGAACTTTTTTTTCGAATCATGCTGTTTTTGTGGGGAATTGCTGTAAATATGTACTCAAAATTGTTCACCAAATACCGTATTTATTCAAAAATACAACAATTTTCATAATTTGCAATATGGGAAGAAATCGAAGCAAAATTTTGTAAAATATAGAAAAAATCACAAATTACCGTATTTTTTTAAAAATACTAAAATTTTCAAAATATTCAATATGGGTATCAAACGAAGCGAAATTTTGTATGTTTTTTTTTTAATTATTTTTTTAGTAAAACATATAAAAAAATCTCAAAATACCAATACATTGCAATATGGGTTTCAAACGAAGCGAAATTTGGTATGTTTTTGCATTTTATTTATTCACCGTATTTTGTCGTAAATCAGAAATTGTAAAAATGTGCATTATAGGTATCAAATGATGCGAAATTTGGTTTGCATTTCCCTTTGAGGTTTTTTTTTAAATATAAAAATCACAAAATACCGTATTTTTTCGAAAATACTTAAATTTTCAAAATATGCAATATGGGTATCAAACGACGCAAAATTTTATATGAAGCATTCACAATTTGAATGTATGTATAAAGCATGCACAATTTCGCGTCGTTTGATACCCATATTGTATAATTTGAGTATTCTCGAAAAAAAAATTGTCGATATTGTGGAATTAAAAAAACTCTAATAAATTAAAGAGGCATACAAAACTTGATTTTAAACATAACATTTTTTTCCCTTGTAAAATTCTCTGGTAGATGAATGGTTTAGCTCAACTTTTTTAATTTTCCTACTTTTTTGTATTACTTTGGTCAAATGTCACCTTCTCCTAGGGATGAGAGGGGGCCAATTTTGAATCGATGAATTTTTTTTTGTCAAATATCGTGAAACTTCTTCATATTTTGAAAGTGGTTGTTAATACAAAGTTTCACAAAAAAAGTTATTTAATGTGGTGACTTCAGTTTGTCGAAGTGAGCAATTCTCTGAGATTTCGGTCATTTAGATTTTTATTTGTATTTTTTAATCTGGCTGAAACTTTTTTGGTGCCTTCGGCATGCCCAAAGAAGCCATTTTGCATCATTAGTTTCCCGAACAGACGGTAATCCCGAGCAGACGGAAATAACTTGGGAATAACATTCTTTGTTATTTGAAAATACTATGCCAATAACATTTTATGTTATTTATAACAAGATTCGTTATTCCCCATAATGATTTTTTTGTTATTGGATTGTTATTGTAATAACAGACTAATAACGTTTAACGTTATTCTTCGAACAAATCTTTGTTATTATTTTTTGTTATTTTAACAACTAATCCAATCATCCCAATAACAATTGGTGGTATTCTTCCTTAACAAAAAATGTTATTCCCAAGTTGTTCTGGCTTTCAATCAATATCAGACCAATAACAAATTTTGTTATGATAACATAAATTGGTATTGAACTCTTATGCAGAAATGGATTTTTCAAGAATATTCCATAACTCTTTCTGTTATTTTAACAGTGTTTGTTATTGAAATGGCATAAATTTTGTTATTACCGTCTGTTCGGGATAACTAAATTCATGCCATTTCAATAACAAATACTGTTAAAATAACAGAAAGTGTTATGGAATAATCTTGAAAAACCCATTTTTGCATAAGAGTTTAATAACAGTTTATGTTATCATAACAAAAATTGTTATTGGTCTGATATTGATTGACAGCAAAAACAACTTGAGAATAACTTTTTTTGTTATGGAAGAATAACTCCAAACGTTATTGGGATGGTCGGATTAGTTGTTAAAATAACAAAAAATAATAACAAAGATTTGTTCGAAAAATAACGTAAAATGTTATTAGTCTGATATTACAATAACAATCCAATAACAAAAAAAATCATAACAAAAAAATCATAACAGCGAATAACAAATCTTGTTATACATAACATAAAATGTTATTGGCCTAGTATTTTCAAATAACAAAGAATGTTATTCCCAAGTTATTTCCGTCTGCTCGGTTTGTCCATATAATTTTCCATACAAATTTGGCAGCTGTCGATACAAAAATGATGTATGAAAATTCAGCAATCTGTATCTCTTGAAGGAATTTTTTGATCGATTGGGTGTCTTCGGCAAAGTTGTAGGTTTGGATAAGGACTACACTGAAAAAATAATACACGGTATATTTTTTTGTCACTAAAACTTGATTTGCAAAAAAAAACTATTTTTTCTGATATGATTTAGGGGCTTCGAATGTCAACATTTCAGAAAAAAAAAATCTTTGACCGAGTTATTAATTTTTGAATCAATACTGACTTTTTTTGAAAATTGAAATATTGGTCGCAAAAAATTTTGAACTTCATTTTTGAGATTTCAAAAAAGTCTTCATGTGGCTTTATGGAAATGAATGCCGATTCATATAATATATTTCTTTCTTTTTATAATTTTAATTTGTGAATAAAAAGTTTTCTTTGCCTTCTTTTTCAACTTGAGATATCTCTATATCTGGTTCGATTTTTTTTGTTAAAATGTGTATGTTTAATTGTATGGCCTCTTTTCCATAAAATTAATTTCAATATTTTTTATGAAAGTACTTTAATCCCTTATTTTTACACTTTGAAATGCTGGGCTAGATTTTGAATTTTAAATTCGCATTCGGATGGAGATGGTGATCTTAGCGGGTTGCATACTAGACTTCGTCATGTATATGTGTTGATTCGATTCGACCGAATTCATATTTATAAAAAATCCTCTACCAGAATTTCAGAAAGACTGGCCATCCTAGAGGAACGCACCAACCTCCTGACTCAACCTCCCGTGATCAACTCCTGCTCGGAAGCCCCCACAATCGGAACCTACCAGCTGCGACTACCCCTAAGCACCGTCTCCGTTCCCGTGGTCTGCGAGACAAACTCCTCGCTGTTCAGCAATTTCGAATCCGACACAGCTGGAGGTGGCTGGTTGGTGTTCCAGCAGCGCCTCGACGGCTCGGTCAACTTTGGCCGAAGTGGCTCGGAATACCGGGGTGGGTTCGGAACGGTCGACCCCCGGTCCGAGTTCTGGCTTGGGCTGGAAGTGTTGCACCAGGTGACGGTGAACGCCCACTACGAGCTGGTGATTGAGCTGCGAAACGAGGAAGGCCACTACGGTTACGCCCGGTACTCGCAGTTTGCGGTGGCCGGCGAAGCTGACCGGTACAAGCTGACCACGCTGGGGTCTTACACGGGGACGATCGGCAGTCGGTTGGTGGTCAGCCGGAACGAACCGTTCTACGCGCGGGATGACGTCAACAGTGGCGATGGAGCTTCGTCGTGTGGCTGGAACCATGGCGGAGGTTGGTGGTATTACGAATGCCGACACAGCATGCTCAATGGACCGTTCAAGAGGAATGACTCCACCCGAAAGGGCATCTTCTGGAAAGAGTTCGCCGACGCTGCCACGTACAGCCGGATGATGATCCGCCGAAAGGTGCCGTCGAGAGGGTCGAATCGGGACGACAGTCTGAACAAGGACAGTAGCTATTATTGGTAGTGGGCTCAAATTTTAGAAGGGAATTCTAACCAAAATTTGCCATAATGTCAAACAGTTTAAAGATTAGCGGAGAATAAATAAAACAAAAAGGTTATTTCTAGTTTTAAAAAAATAACCCATATTATTTATCCAATCAGAACCAACATCGATTAACCCTCACTGATTCACGATGCGCGTAAATAATTTCTAAATAAATTTCAATCAGCCCCAGTCACCTACGCTAAAAATAACCTCGTGATATTAATAGTCTTTCTTTCTTTCTCCACACGCTGCAATGATTTGTGGTCAACCCCACGCATTCGAGACCCCTTCCCCCCTTTAATAGAAGTTGTGTTATGGTTGCAATGTTCACATGATATTTACAGCACACACCCTGGTAGTTGATTCACAGTAGTAAAACTAATCGTTTGTACCAACTTCTTTTTCCATCACCGCAAAACCATTCTACCTGAAGGTAGTTGTTCATTTTTCGCGTAAATATTCGAACCCTCAAAAATCGTGTTAAAGTTTAACTTTGTAAACACTAAATTACATGGAATCATAGTCATTTTTTTATAACAAAAAAATAAAAATAAAACCAGATTGAATCATTTCGAAAAAAACAATTTTGAGGGTTAAACGCACATGGGGTGAAAATTACTAAAAACTAAAACAAAGAACGATTCATGTTTGAAAGAATGCAAAAACTCACAGAAGTATTCTCAAACCTTTTTTTTAATTCGGCGAAATGTTCCGCACCCTTAAATTATGAGTACTTAAGTAAAATTAACAGTTATCGCAAAAAGATCCCCAAAATTACCAAGATGACCAAAATTTCCAAAATATCAAAAATGGTCAAAATGTCCAGAATGGTAAAAATGGTCAAAATGGTATAAATGGTAAAAATGGAAAAAAATGTCAAAATTGTCAAAAATAACAAAATTGTCATAAAGTTCAGAATGGTTAAGGCTGGTACAAATTTTATTTAAGGTTTTTGTCTCCCCCCACCCCCCTTGAAAGTTGGCCCGAAATATGTGTGGGACTAAAAAGCATCTCTCATACATTTTCCGAAGTATTCTGTACAACCTCTTCAAAACTACAACAAAACTAAAATTAGAGCAACACATGTCTCATGGTGAGAAACATTGGAAAGTGATAAACATTGAATAAAGAAGTTGATTAGCGAAAAAATTGTGCACTGTATTCCGCCGGGGAATACAGTGCACAATTTTTTCGCTAATCAACTTCTTTATTCAATGTTTATCACTTTCCAATGTTTCTCACCATGAGACATGTGTTGCTCTAATTTATACGGTTACCCTCCTTCTGGGTCAAAACTCAAAATTACTGCGAAACTAAAATTGTTACTTGGGTATATCAGGGGGCAAAAAAATATTTTTTCAAAAAACTTCAGGAATTTAAGTGCAATCAGCTGAAATCAAATTAAAATACATTCCCCTGCGTTTTGGATCATTTTTAGCGTGTTTGGGTTGATTTAAAAATCTTTTGAATTTTTGAAAATTTTCAATGTTTATTATCGCAAAAAGTTTTTTTTCGTTAAAATTCGCTAAAAAGTGACAAAAATGACAAAAATGACAAAAATGACAAAAATGACAAAAATGACAAAAATGACAAAAATGACAAAAATGACAAAAAAGATCAAAATGATCAAAATGATCAAAATGATCAAAATGATCAAAATGATCAAAATGATCAAAATGATCAAAATGATCAAAATGATCAAAATGATCAAAATGATCAAAATGATCAAAATGATCAAATGTCAAATTTGAAAAAAATAAAAAAATGATCAAAATGACAAAAATGACAAAAATGACAAAAATGACAAAAATGACAAAAATGACAAAAATGACAAAAATGACATAAATTACAAAAAAGACAAAAATGACAAAAATGACAAAAATGACAAAAATGACAAAAATGACGAAAATGACAAAAATGACAAAATTGACAAAAATGACAAAAATGACAAAAATGACAAAAATGACAAAAATGACAAAAATGACAAAAATGACAAAAATGACAAAAATGACAAAAATGACAAAAATGACAAAAATGACAAAAATGACAAAAATGACAAAAATGACAAAAATGACAAAAATGGCGAAAATGGCGAAAATGGCGAAAATGGCGAATAAGCTACATGTGAATTGCTTTTTATTCATAGAAATTATATCATTTTTTCTCAACATCATCCGACTGTATTTAGCTGCCGATGTCCATGGAGCCCAAGTTATTCCATGCCCGGTAGATTAATCCTTCGTATACGGTCCATTCAGGAAGCTGTACGCGCAATGTCCAAACCACCACCCACCCGAATATAACAGTATGTACTTGTCCGCCTCCCCAGCAATTTCAAAGTAAGAAAACCTCGCAAATCCGTAATTTCCTGAACCATCCCGCAACTCCACAGCCAATCGGTGAACCAATTCCAGTCCCAGCCAAAACTCGGTTTGGCTTCCGACCCGTCCAAAACCCGTCCCGATAATCGGCCCAGCTGCGGTCAAAGTCCCAGCCAACCGCCGCCGTAGGTTTCCGCCTCGCAGAGGACGGTTACGTTGGTTGAGTTTAGCGTGTATAGTCCGGATTGGTTGGCAGCTTTGCAGGGATTATCCAGAGTTGATGTTGAAGAATTGCTGGACGTATCCGAATCGTGAATTTTAAGGAGTTGGTCCATTTTTCCTCCAAGAACGTTTATCTGCTCGGAATGCTGCAAAACTCTGTAAGAAGTGAGAACGCCATCTATGAGACAATAGCAGAAACTTAAAGTGACATCTATGAGCCAATTGCTCAACATTAGCCTCAAGGTAGGCTACTTGTAAAATTAACTTGCAAATTTTGCAAACTCTGCTCTCTGCTCCAGCAGTTCGTATCCAATAGGCCCCCAAAACCAAAGCTAAAAACACGATTCGCCATCTACATTCGAGTAGGAGAACTTTGGTCTAAGGTTACGTTTACATTTTTGCGCGATAAGTGCAAAGGGGAGTGAAAACTATTTTATGATTTTTTTATGAAAACTGATATTTTGGATTAAAATAAAGTCAACAGGAGGTAAGAAATAAAAAGTATTACCGATTGACGTTTTGAATTTTTTGCTAAGTTGCCATTTTCATTGAAAATTCTGAGATCCGGATTGAAAACGCGAGAGTGAGGTTAGATTGGTTATTTTGAAAATCACTACAATTTAAATTTTTGAGACAGAGTTTTGGTTTTATGGTAAAAGCGACTTAAAAAAACATTAGTCCACTTGAATAACATACTTTCTCAACTAATTAATTTGATTTTGGTTGATTGTAAAATTTCCTAATTTTGAATCAAATAATGAACAGGTAAAATCGGTCATCACAGAAATATTTTTGTTTGTATCAATTAACCTCTTTATTTCTTACCTTAAAATGGTATAATGTTTTACAAATTTCGTTTTGACGATAAAATAAATCAATTTCAAATTTCAAACCGATTTGCTCTCTTTAGGATATAATGTAAACATCACCCCAAGTTTCAGCGCCCTCTACTGGTGGGTAATTTTGACGTTTGATCGCCTATTCCAGATTCACTCGTTTCACAAGAAGTTGCAAAAACAGCTGGATGGAGCGAACTTGCCATCAGGCACAGGCAATCCACAATCGACATCTTGTGCCTGGACCAGCTTATCAACGGCCCTTCCGCTGCTCGACTCTGACAGTGACTAAACTGCACTGAGACTTGAAACTCTGGGTTTTTATTCTTAACAACGATGTCCAGCGTCTGTTTTAGTGGAAATCCCCTAGAATTTTTTAACGTTTTTCTTCAAAGTTAAACAAATGTTGATTTAAAGAAAATATCATCAAATAAAAATTAAACCCATGAGAACCAAAATTCAATAACGTTTAGTAAAATAAAACAGTTACCGCAAGCTTATCCCGCAAGAGTCGTAAACTTGAAGAGAATCAATTTAATTGTGTCCGCGCTTGTTCACGTCACCATCGTCGAATCGTCGCTTTTTCCGTTCGGTTGGCGCCACCAAAAAGTACCCGCAAACGTCTTATCACATGCCAACAGACGGAGAGAGGGGCCGTAACTTGTTAAATTTCGATTAATTCGGCGTTTATGGGTTTATTGACTTTCGTGCGATTTCTGTTTGTCGTGATTTTTCTTAATTTTAAGTTTGGGTTCGCTTCGGGAAAGGGTTGATCATCAAGGTAAACAAGTTTTGGTTTAAAATATAATTGACATAAATTACAACAACTGCCAACTGAAAACTGTCAACTGACAACTAAAATCTCACAACTGCCAACTGCCAACTAAAAACTGCCAACTGACAACTAATATCTCACAACTGCCAACTGCCAGCTAAAAACTGTCAACTGTCAACTAAAATTTCACAACTGCCAACTGCCTACTAAAAACTGCCAACTGACAACTGCCAACTAAGAACTACCAACTGCCAACTGACAACTGACAAACGACATCTAACTACTGCCAACTGACAACTGTCAACATAAAACTCTTTTAACATTTTTCCATGCTATCATTCCTTATCACCTCAATTTTACACACATTCCCCAAAGGTCACCGTACCTTTAGCAAGGCAGTTACAGTTTTCTTCATCCCCCCCCTAAAACCGTTCCGTTCCACACTCTTGGGTTGAGTTCAGCGTCGTCGTCGTCGTCATGCCATCGTCGCGATGCCACGGTCATTTGGCCAGGGTAACACGCGCGAAATTCTTTCCAACCACCAGCATCGCATCGCAGTAGTCCATGTGTTTGATCTGCTTTTCTTTCAACTCCGTTCCTACCAACTGTTTTATCTTCTTGGCCGTCGTCGTTGCGGTACAGTTATGGGACGATGACGCCTTGCGTGTAAGAGCACACACACACACACACATGCGCGGCAAGTTCTGACTTGGACGAGGTTCTGTTGGTTCTGTTGTTTATGTATAACGTGAAGCGACAATGAGAGGATTTCAGTGGGAGTGATTTGGGTTTAATTGAAAAATGATAAAAGTTGAAACAATGTCCTCGAATGGTTTCTTTTAAAATTTAGACATACTGACCCTGATCGCACAAATGTCCCATATGCATTTTCATCACTTTTATTGATGCAGTTTGGTTCAAAATCTTGTGCTCTTTGAGAAAAGCCTATAACATCCAAGATGGTGGCCAAAATGGCGGTGATGAAATATTGAAAATATCCATTTTGTAATTTAATAGGAAATCAACTATTGAAAATTGAATAAAATGGGGTAGTAGAACTCGAATTTAATGTTATAAAAAAGAAAATAAAAAAATACAAAAAAAATTGTACGTGATTTGATTATCCGAAGTCCTATACAAACCTTCGGATAATCAAATTTCGGATAATCGAGTCTGGACTGTAAAGACATTTGCAAGTATTTTTTCGAAAATTGTTCAATTTTACTCAATTCAGATGTATTTTTTTCTAATGAAAGCATCAATGCAAAAAAATATTTTGCGATGCAGATAAAATTTCCTACAATTTTCCTTTTATGATGTTTGCCTTATATTTATGAAATACACCCTCTGAAAGTTTAAATAGGCTAAAAAAATCCGAGTGTCACCTAATTAGTCTAATTTAAATAATAAAAAATTATGCCAAGCATTGAAAAATTTTAAAGCTCTTTTATATGTTCGGCTTGAATCTAAAGGATTGGAATAAGGATAAGATTGAAAATTTGTGGGTCTCGTGGCGCAGGGGTAGCGGCTTCGGCTGCCGATCCCGATGATGCTATGAGACGCGGGTTCGATTCCCGCCTTATCCACTGAGCTTCTATCGGATGGTGAAGTAAAACGTCGGTCCCGGTTTCTCCTGTCTCGTCAGAGGCGCTGGAGCAGAAATCCCACGTTAGAGGAAGGCCATGCCCTGGGGGGCGTAGTGCCAATAGTTTCGTTTTTGAAAATTTGTATCAAAAGACTTGATTTTGGAATTATTGAAACAAAAAGTAACACAAAATGATTTATTTACTATTGCAGTTCTGCAAGTATGATATATTTGCTAAATCTCCCTGAATATATTTAAAAAAATCCTAAACTGAATTTGATCTGAGATCCACAAAAGCTAAATAAGCATAAAAATTATCTATTTTATTAAAAAAATTGAAATTTCTGGTTAGTTTGCAAAACGCGACCACCAACACTTTTTTGATTTTTCATTAAAAAAAAAACAAATTTCCATAGTTTTTCAGTAAAAATCATTTAAAGGACGTGCAGATGAACAGTTTGAAGCATTTTTGAATTTGATAATTCTTAAATGGATCGAGAACCTATCGGAAAACGTCTTGATGTACAACAGGTGCTTAGGACCCTTTTAAAACTAACCCTAATGCATTCTAAATAGTTCTAAACAATCCATTTCACTGTTTCTATGATAATTTCTTTTTCAGTAAATAATAATGTTTTTACTTCTTGACTTTTTGGGTAAATTCAAAAAGGGGGGACAAAAACTTGAAATAAAATTTGCAATGGCTTAATTAAATATTGACAAATTACCGTATTCTTGAAAATACCTTTATTTAAAAAAACCAATAAGGGTGAAGCAACAATCACGGGATTTTAATGGATTTTAAATTTCTGTACAATTATATTTTTTAAATACAAAAAAAAAGTATTTTACAAAATTGGTTGACACGAAGCAAAATTTTGAATTTTTACATCATTCTTCAACTTTTTTTTTAAAAATAGTCTGTAAAATAATGTTGGTTTTGTCAGCTTATGGATTTTTTTCCAAATCTACAATAATTCTGAGAAGATTTCAGTATAGAAATGTGATACCAAGAGCAGAGCAAACAATTTCAAAACCATTGATGTATTTATGTACAGGACCATAGTGATTTATCGTGAATTTAGAAAAAAAAAGTTCAGAAAAATGGTCACCTAATTATTTCTTTAAATTATTCCCAAAATTATCATAATGCAATCAAATTTTATTTTTTTTGTTCTCAAATTTTAAAAAATTGCAGGGCTATCTTTTGGCTCAATTTTTATAACGATTGAATTTGGAAACATTTGAAAATTTCGTAAGTTAACGTAACTCGCAATAAGTATGTCATATATAAATTGTTTAAAAACTTTATTTTGGATACACGCGAACGAAATTTTGAATTAATTTTCATAATAATTCAGCATTTGAATGAATTTTAATAACGTTTCAGCAGTTGTAATATGAAATTCATCGCCAAAATATTTTTTTTTCAGTACTAATTTTTTTTCTGTTCAACATTCCTTACGTTTAGGTAAATCAACATTTCTTGAATAAGCTTGCAAAAAAAAGTAAGTTAAGGTTAGTTTGCATAAAGTCTTATTAGCCATCAAGACCTACAGCACTTATTTGCAATATTCACCCCGGGCAGACGGTAATAACCCGGGCAGACGATAATAACAAAATTCATGCCATTTCAATAACAAATACTGTTAAAATAACTAAAAGCGTTACGGAATCTTCTTGAACAATCTATTTTTGCATAAGGGTTTAATAACAGTTTATGTTATCATAACAAAATTTGTTATTGGTCTGATATTGGTTGAAAGCCAAAACAACTTTGGAATAACATGTTTTGTTATGGAAGAATACCTCCAACTGTTATTGGGATGATCGGATTAGTTGTTAAAATAACAAAAAATAATAACAAAGATTTGGTCGAAGAATAACTTAACATTTTATTAGTCTGTTATTTCAATAACATTCCAATAACAAAAAAATCATAACGACGAATAACAAATCAGACGGAAATAACTTGGGAATAACGTTTTTTGGTATTTGAAAAAAACTAGGCCAATAACATTTTATGTTATTTATAACAGGGTTTGTTATTCGTCGTTATGATTTTTTTGAAATTCTTTTTTTAACTTCAAAACGTTTCACTCCGATATAAATTGTAATGTAGATATTAATTGCAGGTTTGATTTAAATTTGGATGATTTGTTATATTTTCCAATCTAAAATCCAAAATATTCAAACATTTTCAAAGTACCCAAATTTTCATTTTTCTCATCGTATGGATTTCGAACGACTCATAATTTTCAAGGATTTTCACAAAATTATAGTTTTTAGTACAAAATGACAAATCATTTTATTTGGTTGAAGTTGCTCTTTTTAAATAAGTGTAAATCTATTCGTAACAATTTTGCCCAACTCTTCCTCTTATGTGTGTAGCAATATTTCCAGTTTTGATTTAGAATTGTAATCATTCTATCAACAACCTGGTGCTTTGACCCAAAATGCAAACATCGCTCCGCTTCAAGTTCACTTTGAACCGTATAAAATTGCTACGCCAGGAAAGCTTCAACGCACTATCAGTAGTGATTTCGCAATCGAATCGTGATGAATTTACTAGTGGCAGCCCTTCTTGTTGCGTTGTCCTCCGCGGGACATGCATTCGACTTGGTTGGTGACAAAACGCCTCAAAATGGATCCTTTGAGATGCTGGAAAATTCGTGAGTTTTTGTTTCGTTTTCAGAAGCTTTTTAAAAAATTAGTATTTTTTCACATAGAATCATCAACCTGCTCAACCAACGACTGATGCTGGAGCAGTTGCTCTCGAAGCAAACGAAAAACCGAATCATTCAAGGATGTGACGAAGTTGATTCCTCCGGAAGGTACCGGCTGCTGCTTCCCTCGTCGACCTTTGGGGTAATCTGCGACGCTCGCTCCTTCGATGGGGGTTGGCTCGTGATTCAGCAGCGGCTGAGTGGAAAGTTGAGCTTCGACCGGGACTGGGACGGCTATCGGGACGGGTTTGGGATTGTGGGGTCTGCGTCCGATTTTTGGCTGGGGCTGGAGAAGATTCACCAAATTACGAGTGGGGGAGACTTTGAGCTGGCCGTTGAGCTGAGGAATGAGTTTGGGACTTATGGGTTTGCACTGCACTCGGCGTTTAATGTTGCTGGAGAGGACGAACTTTATCGGCTGACGTGTTCCGGGACCGAAGCTGGAAACTTGGATGGGCGAATTGGGGCTGGCCATGGGGAGCTTTTTACGACGAGGGATTTGGATTTCGACAAACTTGAGGATGTGAATTGTGGACAAGTGTATGGAAGTGGATGGTGGTTCTACGATTGCAATAATGTGTAAGTTAGTCGAAACTTCGTTTGGATATTCCTTATTTTGTTCAATTCTTTGCAGCAATCTCAACGGTCCTTATAAGAAGGATAATGTAACTGGTCGAGGCATCTACTGGAGAGGATTCACAGACGCTGCAACTTACAGTCGAATGATGATTCGACGAAAGTAATTGCTCTACGCGTTGCTACAATTTTTATCGCGTATTTTGTGTTTTCTTTTTGCAAATCATTCAACTATTATTAATATTGAAAAAAAAAAAAGCATTACACAAAAATATAATATTGTAAAAAACCGATAAAATCAGATATTGCCTGTTTTTTCTCGACAATTTGTCACATTCATAAATCTAAGTCTGGATTCTAGACCCATGTTCAGTTTTTGATATTGATTATCACTCACTTACTGACTCAGACGAAAATCAGTGACACATTAATTTCACTGATTTATTTATTCCCACTTTTATACTGAATACTCAATGTCAGTTTTCACTTTTTGTATTTAACTTTTCACTTTTCTGTACACTGTTCATTGAAATCCGTGAAATCCGCGAAATTTGGCATTTTCCGCGAAATCCCGTGAAACTTTATGTTTGTGTGATACTGTAACAATTTTTTTCAAATTAATTTATCAAACTCAAACAGGAATAAAAAAACCCTTGTTTAATTACATATATATGGAAAGTGATTTTTGACGATTTTGTAGACGGCGTGAAATTCGTGAAATTTATTAATTACCTAAAAAAAAATTTTAGATAATAATAGAATAAATATTTCATCCATGATGACTATTTAAGTAAATTTAATTAATTTTCTATTAAAAAGCTTGATATGAACCATATGCAGAATTGCTCAGGTTTTCGAGTTTTTTTTTTAAAGAAACTTACTAAATTTGCTGTAATACAAATTTTATTTGGAAGGTATAGGTTTTAAAGAAATTAAAAGAATCAAGCTTTGTTTAATTCAAAATAAAATGAAGATTATTTTTTATCTTTGAAATCACCTTTTTAAAATATATCAGATTTTTTTCGGAATCCGTTAATGATATTTGATTATTTGGGTGGATAATTCCCGTGAACAATATTCAATAAATGAGAATACGCATGCCCACACTTTTTTTTTCAAAATATTGAAGAGCTCATCCATAAACCAGGTGGAAACTTTCAAATATTTCAAGTGTTTCGAGTATTTCGAGTATTTCAAGTATTTTAAGATTTTCAAATGTTTCAAGTATTCAAATATTAAAAAAATGCTAGTAATATTAATATTAAAGATGCTCAAATTAAAAATATATATTTTAATGCAATTAGTACCTATTAGCTACCTACTTCGGTTTTTCAAAAAGACCTCACTTCACAGACTCTGCCTCTAACAAATACTCATTTACAAAGCTGTGGACTCCAGCTAATAAAGATTACACAGAAAAAAAAAGTTGAATTTTGGAATGTTGAAAATTTGGTAGGTTGAATATTACCTCTTTATTTGTGTAATATTACATAAAAAATGTGTAAAAATGTGAACCTGATGAATATTCATCAAAAAATAATGAAAATTCATCATTTTCTGGGGTAAAATTAATCATTTTTTTTACCACAAAATCTGTCACCATTTCCTGATGAATATTACCATCATTTTTTTTCTGTGTAAGCGACTCCGACTCCGGTGTTCTAAAAGATCCTACTCCACACATTTTGTTTCAAAATATTGTAGAGCTCATCCATAAACTAGGTGGAAACTGTTATGAAAATCAGGAGATTTTTTTTTTGTGTCACGTTCAAATTTAAAGAAGATTTTTTAAGTTTGTAGTTTTTGTGATTTAAACATACACAGGAAAAAAATGATGGTAATATTCATCAGGAAATGGTGACAGATTTTGTGTCGAAAAAAATGATTGATTTTACCTAAGGAAATGATGAATTTTCATCAGTTTTTGATGAATATTCATCAGATTCACATTTTTACACATTTAGGCCGTTGCAAATATTTTTTGAAGTTTATGTCCCTCGACTCTGACCAAAGTCGAGGGGGGGGGGGGGGCAAAAAAATAAAAAAGTTGAAAAATTTAAATTACAGGATGGATTCTTCTTGAAAAATCAATTTTTGCATAAGAGTTTAATAACAATTCATGTTATCATAACAAAATTTGTTATTTGTCTGATATTGATTGAAAGCAAAAACAACTTAGGAATAACATTTTTTTGTTATGGAAGAATACCTCAAACTGTTAATGGGATGGTCGGATTAGTTGTTAAAATAACAAAAAATAATAACAAAGATTTGTTCGAAGAATAACTTAAAATGTTATTAGTCTGTTATTACAATAACAATCCAATAACAAAAATTCATAATGACAAATAACAAATCTTGTTATAAATAACAGAAATTGTTATTGGCCTAGTATTTTCAAATATCAAAAAATATTATTCCCAAGTTATTTCCGTCTGCTCGGGAGGGTATTAAAATAACTTCGATCAAAATTTTCTAAATTTAGGTGAATTAATGAATTTCTTCCAGTAGTCAAATGAAACTCAATTATTAAAACATCAGAAATTACCCCAAAACAAGAAATTTCCGCTTCCAAAAATGAAAAGTCAACAAAAAATACCCTCCTTCGTAAAAACCCATTTAGTAGACAAAACAAATTGAATTAACTTCCATCAAAAACGCTCCTCACCACTGGAAAGGGTTTAAAATACCCCCTCTTCCTACGCTACCCTCTACCCATCCTGGACAACCCGACCTTGGCCCTCGGGGGACGGACCAATATCCATGACAACAAATAAATTCCGGGATCAAATGATTCGGACGAACGGTCGGACGTCCCTTCGCATAAAAAAAACCTCCCTCTAAGAGGACTTTCCAAACAATAACAAACATCCGTAGCGGCAAAAAAGGGGGAAAATCCCCTTTTTTATCGAAGGATCGTCTCCCGGAAACCGGACCACACTCTTTTTTACCAACTCGTCCCCGTAATTACGTTAAGTGGGCAGCGATTATTTTTGAGACTTGTTGTCTGGTGTGTGGGTTGAATTTCAAGGTGAAAGTCGTCACATCAAATTAAGCGTGCGCAACGTTTTGACAGCTCGCGGTAAAGATGGCCGCCGCCGTTTAGCTTAACCTCGAAATTTTGTTCCCTTTTTGTTATCGCTAATTGAGTCGTAAATTGGCCAGATTGCGGCCCCCGGTAGGTGGCCAATATTCTGGACCGTTTTTTTTTTGCCACACCTTCGACAAACGGCGCGCGTTCGGTTTTTGGGGTGAGAAGTGAAATTGATAATTGCACGCGGTGCCCAAATTACCCCGCGCGCGGTTTGCCCCGGGGGGCTGATTGGATGTGGATCTGGACCAAAGGGTCACTTTTTGGAGGTGGCACAGTGACCGTGATTATTTTGGGAGGGAGACCTTGGTCGAAGTTTTGATGAATTTGAGAAATTGCAATTTCTTTAGAAGAAGAACGCCATCTGGTGGCATTTTTTGAAAACCGCCTCAAGGTAGGCAACTCCTATCCAAAGAAGACACTTCCACGAATTTATCATTCTTTCCACAGACGAATCTCAGCAAAAGTCAACAACCTGCTCCTCCAACCAAAGCCAGCAAAAATCCAGAAAACGAAACCGGATAAACTGATCAATCAATTCCATTACTGTGTCTGCGCCTTCGTCTTATCCCCGGCAGGGCTTCCTGTCCAATCAAATCTTGCCTCACCCCTGAGAGAGAGAGAGAGGATTTCATTCACTTTCCGCCAAGGAACGGACGAAAATCTACAAGAAGCACCGCAAACACTCCGGAAACCGGTACCTAGAGTGGCTGGCCCGAGAGCCTGGACCAAGAACTCGCTCCCAAACACAGGAAGAGGAGAGAGACTATAATAACAATCAATTTATAGCGAGATTAGTGCCGGTTGAATGGCCTAATATTGTAATGCCGCTATCGGTTGGTGAACAGCAGCCAACTCCGAACTAGCCTAGTCCTGGGAGGGGCGAGTATTGTTTCTAGGTGCCTGCGGCACCGGCCACCAGAGGACTCTGGCGAGGTGGAAGGGGGAAACAAACACAGGAAATGGCTGATAAAGTCCTTGTCGTTGCTGTGGGACTTTCGCCGTGGTCCGGCGTTTGCTGGAACTGGGAACTGGGTCCTGGAGGGAGAAAAGCGCTACAAACATTTATACTTTATGTCCGGAGAAGCCAGTTGGGTCCGATTGTGAGTTATGTAGGTGGCGCGACCGGCGAGACATTGCATTGTTTTGGAAGGGAGGTAGGGATTTCAGAACGTTTTCAATTTTTTAATCATTTTTGTCATTTACTTAATTTTCTCAATTTTCTATTTTTTTTTTTAATTTTCTTAATTTTTTCAACTTTTTTAATTTTTACCTTTCTTAATTTTCTTAATATTCTTATTTTTCTTAATTTTCTTAATTTTCTTAATTTTCTTACTTTTCTTAATTTTCTTAATTTTCTTAATTTTCTTAATTTTCTTAATTTTCTTAATTTTCTTAATTTTCTTAATTTTCTTAATTTTCTTAATTTTCTTAATTTTCTTAATTTTCTTAATTTTCTTAATTTTCTTAATTTTCTTAATTTTCTTAATTTTCTTAATTTTCTTAATTTTCTTAATTTTCTTAATTTTCTTAATTTTCTAAATTTTCTAAATTTTCTAAATTTTCTAAATTTTCTAAATTTTCTATTTTTTCTAAATTTTTTTAACTTTCTTAATTTTTTAACTTTTTTAAAAAATTTTCTTAATTTTCTTAATTTTCTTAATTTTCTTAATTTTCTTAATTTTCTTAATTTTCTTAATTTTCTTAATTTTCTTAATTTTCTTAATTTTCTTAATTTTCTTAATTTTCTTAATTTTCTTAATTTTCTTAATTTTCTTAATTTTCTTAATTTTTTTAATTTTCTTAATTTTCTTAATTTTCTTAATTTTCTTAATTTTCTTAATTTTCTTAATTTTCTTAATTTTCTTAATTTTCTTAATTTTCTTAATTTTCTTAATTTTCTTAATTTTCTTAATTTTCTTAATTTTCTTAATTTTCTTAATTTTCTTAATTTTCTTAATTTTCTAAATTTTCTAAATTTTCTAAATTTTCTAAATTTTCTAAATTTTCTAAATTTTCTAAATTTTCTAAATTTTCTAAATTTTCTAAATTTTCTAAATTTTCTAAATTTTCTAAATTTTCTAAATTTTCTAAATTTTCTAAATTTTCTAAATATTCTAAATTTTCTAAATTTTCTTAATTTTCTAAATTTTCTAAATTTTCTAAATTTTCTAAATTTTCTAAATTTTCTAAATTTTCTAAATTTTCTAAATTTTCTAAATTTTCTAAATTTTCTAAATTTTCTAAATTTTCTAAATTTTCTAAATTTTCTAAATTTTCTAAATTTTCTAAATTTTCTAAATTTTCTAAATTTTCTAAATTTTCTAAATTTTCTAAATTTTCTATTTTTTCTAAATTTTTTTAACTTTCTTAATTTTTTAACTTTTTTAAAAAATTTTCTTAATTTTCTTAATTTTCTTAATTTTCTTAATTTTCTTAATTTTCTTAATTTTCTTAATTTTCTTGATTTTCTTAATTTTCTTAATTTTCTTAATTTTCTTAATTTTCTTAATTTTCTTAATTTTCTTAATTTTCTTAATTTTCTTAATTTTTTTAATTTTCTTAATTTTCTTAATTTTCTTAATTTTCTTAATTTTCTTAATTTTCTTAATTTTCTTAATTTTCTTAATTTTCTTAATTTTCTTAATTTTCTTAATTTTCTTAATTTTCTTAATTTTCTTAATTTTCTTAATTTTCTTAATTTTCTTAATTTTCTTAATTTTCTTAATTTTCTTAATTTTCTTAATTTTCTTAATTTTCTTAATTTTCTTAATTTTCTTAATTTTCTTAATTTTCTTAATTTTCTTAATTTTCATAATTATCTTAATATTCTCAATTTTCTAAATTTTCTAAATTTTCTAAATTTTCTGAATTTTTTAAATTTTCTAAATTTTCTAAATTTTCTAAATTTTCAAAATTTTTTAAATTTTCTAAATTTTCTTAATTTTCTAAAGTTTCTAAATTTTCTAAATTTTCTAAATTTTCTAAATTTTCTAAATTTTCTAAATTTTCTAAATTTTCTAAATTTTCTAAATTTTCTAAATTTTCTAAATTTTCTAAATTTTCTAAATTTTCTAAATTTTCTAAATTTTCTATTTTTTCTAAATTTTTTTAACTTTCTTAATTTTTTAACTTTTTTAAAATTTTTTCTTAATTTTCTTAATTTTCTTAATTTTCTTAATTTTCTTAATTTTCTTAATTTTCTTAATTTTCTTAATTTTCTTAATTTTCTTAATTTTAGCATAGCATAGCATTGGTGTCTACCCGTAGTTGCTACTCTGTTATTGACCAGGACCTCCAAGAATTGCTCCGTGGACCACAGATGAAGAGTAGGTACCAATCATCACCACTTCGCAACTTTCAAATGTCCCTATCATGCTAGCCAATCACAGCGCCGGCCACGACCAGTGGTAAGACACGGGGGAAGTGGATAGGAATTTTAGTCCGATACTTGAGTGATGAAGACCGCTAAATCAGCTGCGTCTTCGACAAAGTATCACGTGAGGTTTGAGGGTGTTAGTAAGATGGGTGTGAAGCCAGGATTCACCGTGGTAAGTGATGCGGCCGGTCAAATCTATTTATAGTCCTTAATTCTTCGTATGTTCTTGGATTCATCTTGAAAGCTTTTCCAATTCGGTTCACCAAGCTTTTGTGGTGAATTCTGGTCGTGTTGAAAGTTCAATATTCGCCTAACAATTATGCAACCAGTAAGGTAAATGTCCTTGAATTCAACTTGCATTCAATATTGCATTTCCTGTTCTTAGGTTCACACAGATTCCAATCAAGTTTCTTGGATTCTTATAGCATTCTTAATTCTTCTAGACAACTAAGCCTCGATGGTCTGGGGGTTAGCATTTTTGTCTAATGACCCAAAGGACGGGGGATCGAACCCCGCCGCGAGCTAATGAATTTTTCGTTCATATTCAAGTGTTCAGAATTATTCCTTCTTTCCATAATTTCTCGATAGGGGCAGATGGGAATCGAACCCAGAAGAACCTTCCGCTTACAATGCGAACAGCGTAACCATTCAGCCACGCCTACCCCCAATTTTCTTAATTTTCTTAATTTTCTTAATTTTCTTAATTTTCTTAATTTTCTTAATTTTCTTAATTTTCTTAATTTTCTTAATTTTCTTAATTTTCTTAATTTTCTTAATTTTCTTAATTTTCTTAATTTTCTTAATTTTCTTAATTTTCTTAATTTTCTTAATTTTCTTAATTTTCTTAATTTTCTTAATTTTCTTAATTTTCTTAATTTTCTTAATTTTCATAATTATCTTAATATTCTCAATTTTCTAAATTTTCTAAATTTTCTAAATTTTCTGAATTTTTTAAATTTTCTAAATTTTCTAAATTTTCTAAATTTTCAAAATTTTTTAAATTTTCTAAATTTTCTTAAATTTCTAAAGTTTCTAAATTTTCTAAATTTTCTAAATTTTCTAAATTTTCTAAATTTTCTAAATTTTCTAAATTTTCTAAATTTTCTAAATTTTCTAAATTTTCTAAATTTTCTAAATTTTCTAAATTTTCTAAATTTTCTAAATTTTCTAAATTTTCTAAATTTTCTAAATTTTCTAAATTTTCTAAATTTTCTAAATTTTCTATTTTTTCTAAATTTTTTTAACTTTCTTAATTTTTTAACTTTTTTAAAAAATTTTCTTAATTTTCTTAATTTTCTTAATTTTCTTAATTTTCTTAATTTTCTAAATTTTCTAAATTTTCTAAATTTTCTAAATTTTCTAAATTTTCTAAATTTTCTAAATTTTCTAAATTTTCTAAATTTTCTAAATTTTCTAAATTTTCTAAATTTTCTATTTTTTCTAAATTTTTTTAACTTTCTTAATTTTTTAACTTTTTTAAAAAATTTTCTTAATTTTCTTAATTTTCTTAATTTTCTTAATTTTCTTAATTTTCTTAATTTTCTTAATTTTCTTAATTTTCTTAATTTTCTTAATTTTCTTAATTTTCTTAATTTTCTTAATTTTCTTAATTTTCTTAATTTTCTTAATTTTCTTAATTTTCTTAATTTTCTTAATTTTTTTAATTTTCTTAATTTTCTTAATTTTCTTAATTTTCTTAATTTTCTTAATTTTCTTAATTTTCTTAATTTTCTTAATTTTCTTAATTTTCTTAATTTTCTTAATTTTCTTAATTTTCTTAATTTTCTTAATTTTCTTAATTTTCTTAATTTTCTTAATTTTCTTAATTTTCTTAATTTTCTTAATTTTCTTAATTTTCTTAATTTTCTTAATTTTCTTAATTTTCTTAATTTTCTTAATTTTCTTAATTTTCTTAATTTTCTAAATTTTCTTAATTTTCTTAATTTTCTTAACTTTTTCTCTTAAATGACAAAAATGACAAAAATGACAAAAATGACAAAAATGACAAAATGACAAAAATGACAAAAATGACAAAAATGACAAAAATGACAAAATGACAAAAATGACAAAAATGACAAAAATGACAAAAATGACAAAAATGACAAAAATGACAAAAATTACAAAAATTACAAAAATTACAAAAATTACAAAAATTACAAAAATTACAAAAATTACAAAAATTACAAAAATTACAAAAATTACAAAAATTACAAAAATTACAAAAATTACAAAAATTACAAAAATTACAAAAATTACAAAAATTACAAAAATTACAAAAATTACAAAAATTACAAAAATTACAAAAATTACAAAAATTACAAAAATTACAAAAATTACAAAAATTACAAAAATTACAAAAATTACAAAAATTATAAAAATTACAAAAATTACAAAAATTACAAAAATTACAAAAATTACAAAAATTACAAAAATTACAAAAATTACAAAAATTACAAAAATTACAAAAATTACAAAAATACAAAATTACAAAAATTACAAAAATTACAAAAATTACAAAAATTACAAAAATTACAAAAATTACAAAAATTACAAAAATTACAAAAATTACAAAAATTACAAAAATTACAAAAATTACAAAAATACAAAATACAAAAATTACAAAAATTACAAAAATTACAAAAATTACAAAAATTACAAAAATACTAAAATACTAAAATTACAAAAATTACAAAAATTACAAAAATTACAAAAATTACAAAAATTACAAAAATTACAAAAATTACAAAAATTACAAAAATTACAAAAATTACAAAAATTACAAAAATTACAAAAATTACAAAAATTACAAAAATTACAAAAATTAAAAAAATTACAAAAATTACAAAAATTACAAAAATTACAAAAATTACAAAAATTACAAAAATTACAAAAATTACAAAAATTACAAAAATTACAAAAATTACAAAAATTACAAAAATTACAAAAATTACAAAAATTACAAAAATTACAAAAATTACAAAAATTACAAAAATTAAAAAATTACAAAAATTACAAAAATTACAAAAATTACAAAAATTACAAAAAATACAAAAATTACAAAAATTACAAAAATTACAAAAATTACAAAAATTACAAAAATTACAAAAATTACAAAAATTACAAAAATTACAAAAATTACAAAAATTACAAAAATTACAAAAATTACAAAAATTACAAAATTTACAAAAATTACAAAAATTACAAAAATTACAAAAATTACAAAAATTACAAAAATTACAAAAATTACAAAAAATATAAAAATGACAAAAATGACAAAAATGACAAAAATGACAAAAATTACAAAAATTACAAAAATTACAAAAATTACAAAAATTACAAAAATTACAAAAATTACAAAAATTACAAAAATTACAAAAATTACAAAAATTACAAAAATTACAAAAAGTACAAAAATTACAAAAATTACAAAAATTACAAAAATTACAAAAATTACAAAAATTACAAAAAATTACAAAAATTACAAAAATTACAAAAATTACAAAAATTACAAAAATTACAAAAATTACAAAAATTACAAAAATTACAAAAATTACAAAAATTACAAAAATTACAAAAAATACAAAAATTACAAAAATTACAAAAATTACAAAAATTACAAAAATTACAAAAATTACAAAAATTACAAAAATTACAAACATTACAAAAATTACAAAAATTACAAAAATTACAAAAATTACAAAAATTACAAAAATTACAAAAATTACAAAAATTACAAAAAATTACAAAAATTACAAAAATTACAAAAATTACAAAAATTACAAAAATTACAAAAATTACAAAAATTACAAAAATTACAAAAATTACAAAAATTACAAAAATTACAAAAATTACAAAAATTACAAAAATTACAAAAATTACAAAAATTACAAAAATTACAAAAATTACAAAAATTACAAAAATTACAAAAATTACAAAAATTACAAAAATTACAAAAATTACAAAAATTACAAAAATTACAAAAATAACAAAAATTACAAAAATTACAAAAATTACAAAAATTACAAAAATTACAAAAATTACAAAAATGACAAAAATGACAAAAATGACAAAAATGACAAAAATGACAAAAATGACAAAAATGACAAAAATGACAAAAATGACAAAAATGACAAAAATGACAAAAATGACAAAAATGACAAAAATGACAAAAATGACAAAAATGACAAAAATGACAAAAATGACAAAAATGACAAAAATGACAAAAATGACAAAAATGACAAAAATGACAAAAATGACAAAAATGACAAAAATGACAAAAATGACAAAAATGACAAAAATGACAAAAATGACAAAAATGACAAAAATGACAAAAATGACAAAAATGACAAAAATGACAAAAATGACAAAAATGACAAAAATGACAAAAATGACAAAAATGACAAAAATGACAAAAATGACAAAAATGACAAAAATGACAAAAATGACAAAAATGACAAAAATGACAAAAATGACAAAAATGACAAAAATGACAAAAATGACAAAAATGACAAAAATGACAAAAATGACAAAAATGACAAAAATGACAAAAATGACAAAAATGACAAAAATGACAAAAATGACAAAAATGACAAAAATGACAAAAATGACAAAAATGACAAAAATGACAATTTTGACAATTTTGACAATTTTGACAATTTTGACAATTTTGACAATTTTGACAATTTTGACAATTTTGACAATTTTGACAATTTTGACAATTTTGACAATTTTGACAATTTTGACAATTTTGACAATTTTGACAATTTTGACAATTTTGACAATTTTGACAATTTTGACAATTTTGACAATTTTGACAATTTTGACAATTTTGACAATTTTGACAATTTTGACAATTTTGACAATTTTGACAATTTTGACAATTTTGACAATTTTGACAATTTTGACAATTTTGACAATTTTGACAATTTTGACAATTTTGACAATTTTGACAATTTTGACAATTTTGACAATTTTGACAATTTTGACAATTTTGACAATTTTGACAATTTTGACAATTTTAATTATAATTTTGTCATCGCAACCCTGTTTCTGCTTCACCCAAAAGTCCCTTGCTGCTTGCATCAGCCCAATGAACCTCTGTAGTGACAACATTCGAGGGGGGAGCCTACCCGGACAGGACAAGCCCCGATTAGCTCCGGGAGTGTCCTGCTGTTCGAAAATCGCCAATGTTGTGTGCGCCTCCCTGAACCAGGACCTCGAAAAGGGATGACCAAAATATGCTTTTAAGCTTTTCCCCGCCATAAATCATTTTTACAGCCATTTTGCATTTCCCTTCCTTTCTACTTCTCGTTTTCCCTGGTCACTTAGAGAGAAGGCAGGAGAGTCTGGAGTTGAGTTGGGTACAAACCGAACGACGTTAGGATAGTCCCTAAAATTGAAATCATGACATTAATAGTGATAAATTGTTTATGATCTGGGGCCGTGTTTTTCGCACCGAATTTTTCTTTTTTTTCAGCGCTCACTTCTCTTTCGAAAGCTATCGGCCTCATTTGGCGAGGAAAACTGTGCTTGGAGCTTTTCCCCGGCTCGTTTTCCGCAATTATCAGCTTTTAGTCGGGGAGAGCCTCCCGACGACGATGAAGAGGGTTCATAAATTGGAGTGGGTGTGAAATATTGGTTGGGAAATCGATTTCGAGCTTCTTCGTTTTGACCACTCAATTATTTTATGTATCATGTCTATAGGCAGTGTTCCCAGAATTTCAGTAAGTTTATCATAAACCCCAATATTATATCTTGGTGCAGGGTTGCCAGATCTTTAGATAATGCGACAATTTTACCAAATTTTAATTTTATCTAAGTATCAATAACATTAGACAGGGTTGCCAGATTTTCAAAGTTTTTTTTTCTCATTTGAAAGAAATTTTCAAATCTATATGCAAACTTTGTCGCGTTTTATTTAAGACTGGATGAAATATAAAATTTTGCCTTCACCCCTTTGATATCAACTTTCAAAACAGAAATATGTTAATTACGGCATTATCTTGAAATGTCTTGAAACATTGTCATCATGCACTTTACCTTACATTACATACTTAAGCCTCTCCCCACCCCTTCCCCCTCAACATGATCCACCACATAATGACCAAAGTTTGTTCTTCGACTTGCCCATTTCTCTCTTATCTCCATTTCTTGGGGTCATTTTTCGTGTGTACTTTTGCTCTTTCTCTCCTTTTTTTTTTCTTCTCTCCTGTTGCGCTCCATGTTCCTTCCCGACCAGGGCAGTTACTTTCGCGACGCGCGAAACTAATAAAAACATAGTTAACTGTACATTTTGTGTTCTCGCTCTCTCTCCCTCTCTACCTCTCTGTTTTATGAAGCGCTCTTTCACCGCGATTCACTGCCTTATTGAAGGGGGGGAGGGCAAGGGAGTTTAACGGATTAGGTTAGGCAAAATATTTAAGAAATTCTATTTTGTTTTTTTCCTGAAAATTGTTTTTTACGTTCTTATAAATTATAATTTTTAATGTTTTCTCAATATTTTATAAGGTTTAATAGTTTTTAATACTTTTTCTGTCATTTCTTTTTGATTTATCATTTAAAAACTTGTAAATTATAAAACACATTTTTAAATGTTCTGGCAACCCTGTCTTAAGATAAGTGCAGATTGCATTTACAAAAAAATAATTTACATTTTTAAACCAAAAAAAAAAATTAAGCCAATGACTCAGTAAATTTGGTTAAAAATAATATTCGGATCAATTATGTGACCATTCGCTGAGCCACAAAATTGGATGATATGGCAACCCTGTCCCAAGATAAAAGCACTTAACGTTATTAAATAAGACCTTTATTCATAAAAAAAAACTTTTAATAAAAAAAAAACATTCTTTTTATACTCTTATTATGCATCCACTTCAGTGCTGAAAAGTACAATTTTTCAGCACTTATACTGAAAAGTTATACTTTTCGTTACTGTTTTGGAGTTTGAAAAATGTAAAATATCTTGAGATTTTTTTAAAAGGGCAACATATGAAAGACAATAGCTTATAGGACCACACCTACATTCAAACCTCCCTGGCAGTTTCGTCGATCATTCTTAAGCAGTGTTTAACCAAAGTTTAAGCAAGGTGAACCCGGCAGACCTCAAGAATGCGTTTGCCTACAGAGAGAAAGAAAATTCAGAGAGACATAGCCTGAAAGTGTACGCAATGTTTGAGAGGTTAAGCTGATGTTCGACGACGACGATCACGAGCCACTTTAATGACCATCAGGTTAAGGGAAGGGAGGAGAGGTTGCCTTTTATAGACATCTTCCGGTGCGCGGACTGGATTGATCCGACAGATTAGAATCGACGGAGATTCGGGCGTGTCCGAGCCTGATTTTGGGCGGGTGATTGCTTCTGGAGCAGGAATCGACGATAAAGGAAGTTTGGAGATTGAAGTTAACGGTTGCGGGTTTGGTTTGGACCACTTTTGCTGAGATTGGGCCAGACATTTTCATGAATTCGTATAAGCGCATTGACATTAATACTAAAAACTAAATAATATTATTTTAAAACCAAAAATAAAATTCATATGAAAACTTTTTGTTTTCCAAATCGAAAAACAGTAACATTAATTTACATGGAAAATTTATACAAAGAAAATTATGTTTGCTAATTTTTAAAACCATTTTTGTGACTAAAAATGTGTTTTCCAATTAAAAATCATTTATTTTTGAATTTAAATTCTATTTTTTCTGAATTCTAGAAAACGCAAATAAAAGATTTAAAAAATTAGTGAATATGTAACAAAATTGTGAAATATAACAAAAAATGTTCATAAAGTTGACATCGTCTTTTGATCTAAAATCAAATTTTCAATCGAAAACTACACAGTAAAAAAATCATGGTAATATTTCCTCTGGGAATGAGTGCATCTTTTATGTCAGGAAAAATGTGTAATTTTACATCTAAAAATGTGTAAATTTACCTCTGTGCAATTCTCTACGAAATCGAACATTTTTTTAAATTTTTAATTTTTGTATTTTTTAATGTGGCTGAAACTTTTATGGTGCTTTCGGTATGCCCAAAGAAGCCATTTTGCATCATTAGTTTTTTTCCATACAAATTTGGCAGCTGCCCATACAAAAATGATGTAGGAAAATTCAAAAATCTGTATCATTTGAAGGAATTTTTTGATCGATTTGGTGTCTTGAGCAAAGTTGTAGCTATGGATAAGGAATACACTGAAAAAATATGAAACACGGCAAAAAAAATTGTTGATTTTTTTTTTTAACTTTTTGTCACTTAAACATTATTTGCAAAAAAAAATTATATGTTTTAGGGGACATCAAATGCCAAATTTTCAAAAAAATTCCAGGTTGCACAGAAAAAAAAATCATGGTAATATTACATCTGGGAAGGGGTACATCTTTTTATGTCAGAAAAAGGTGTAATTTTACCTCTGGAAATGTGTAATTTTACCACTTTTCTGGTGTAATGTCACTTTTTCAGTCTAAATTGAGGTAAAATTACATCATAAAAGAGGTAATATTCAACCTTCCAAAATTACAGCTTCCAAATTTACATTATTTTTTTCTGTGTGTGCAAAAAATCTTTGAAAGAGTTATAAATTTTTGAATCAACACTGATTATTTTAAGAAATCAAAATATTGGTCGCAATTTTTTTTAACTTTGCAATTCAAAAAGTACTGCAGTGAAATTTTGATAAAGTGCGCCGTTTTCAAATCATAGCCATTTTTAGGTAACTTTATTGAAAATAGTCGAAGGTTTTCATTGTTTCTAAATAAGTGCACATGTTTGCCCACTTTTGAAAAAAAATATTTATGAAAGGCTGAGAAAATTCTCTTTATTTTGCTTTTTTGAACTTTGTTGATATGACCTTTAGTTGCTAAGATGTTTAAAAACAGGTTTAAAAACAGGAAAATTGATGTTTTGCTAATTCTCACCCAAACAACCCACCAATTTTTAACGTCGATGTCTCAGCAACTAATGGTCCGAATCACAAAAATAAAATTTGAAACATTCGTAAAATTTTCCGATCCTTTCGAAAACAATATTTTTAAAATTTTCAAATCAAGACTAACATTTCAAAAGGGCCAAACATTCAATATTATGCCCATTTGAAATGTTAGTCTTGATTTAAAATTTTTGAAAGTATTTTTTTCGAAAAGATCGAAAAATTTCACGAATGTTTCATATTTTAACATTGTAAATCGGACTATTAGTTGCTGAGATATCGACATTAGAAAATAGTGGGCTGTTAGGGTGAGACTTAGAAAACATCAATTTTCCTGTTTTTAAACACTTGCATGGCAATATCTCAGCAACTAAGGGTCGTATCAACAAAGTCCGGAAAAGCAAAATATAGAGAATTTTCTCAGCATTCCAAAAATATTTTTTTTCAAAATTGAGCAAACATGTGCACTAATTTAAAAAAATGAAAAACTTCGATTATTTTCAAAAAAGTCACCTAAAAATGGATTTAACTTGAAAACGGTGCACTTTATCGAAATTTCACTAAAGTACTTTTTGATTGCAAATTTAATTTATATCAAAAAATGAAGTTGAAAATTTTTTACGACCAATATTTCGATTTTTTGAAAAAATCAGTATTGATTAAAAAATTCATAATTCGGTCAAAGATTTTTTGCACAGCTTGGAAATTTCTGAAAAGTTGGCATTTGATGTCCTCTAAAACATATCAAAAAAAAAAAAAATAAAATTAAAAATAGTGTTTTTTTGCAAATCAAGTTTTAGTGACAAAAAGTGAAATTAAAAATCACCAAAATTTTTTTTACCGTGTATCATTTTTTTTCAGTGTAGTCCTTATCCATATCTACAACTTTGCCGAAGACACCAAATCGATCAAAAAACTCCTTCAAAAGATACAGATTTTTGAATTTTCATACATAATTTTTGTATGGACAGCTGCCAAATTTGTATGGAAAATTATATGGACAAACTAATGATGCAAAATGGCTTCTCTGGGCATACCAAAGGCGATTAAAAAATACAAAGAAAATCGAATTACCGAAATCTGAGTGAAATGCTCATCTTTTTCGTTGTAATGCCACTGTTTCAGTCTAAATTGAGGTAAAATTACATCATAAAAGAGGTAATATTAATCCTTCCAATGTTACACCTTACAAACTTATACAATTTTTTTCTGTGCACAATTTTCAAGTAATAGCCAATTTAAAAAAAGAAAATGTTTTGTAGTTTTAAAATTGGTCTTGCTTGCCCATTTTTGATAAAAAATATTTTCAAAAATTCCTATGTTATTGAGATATGGATATGCAAGAAAAAAAAACAATAAAAAAGTTTCAACCAGATTAAAAAATATAAAAATTTCAAATTAGAAATGAAATGGCTCATTTCACAAATGAATTGCTCATGCACTTCCTTCAAATCTGCATTTTGTAAGTGGAATACATTTCACTATCAGTTATTAGAAGTTTCTTTCATACGAAGGGTATGAAAAAGTAATTGTGGATAGTCGAACAGAGATTTGCAATTCCACTATTACAAACTTTATTATTTTCCGATTTCCAAATTTTATTTCAAGTTTAGGGCACCTTTTATTTTTTAATTTTGTTTTTTTAACCACAGATATACAAATGATATAAAATTTTAATAAATCCTTCATAAATTAATTGATATTTTGCAATTGCTTAATAGAAGCATAACTGAAAAAATATGTGATTAAGTTGCTCAACATTTTTGAAAATTAGGCTTGAAATTTGGAATTAAGTTTTTTATCCCCCACCCCTTCCTCCCCCTCTTCAAATTTACCTAAAATTTTAAATGAAATTATTACTATCCTTATTCTTGCTATGAAATTTGAATTCATTTTCCCATAATTAGTCAAATTTGAGAGTTAGTTTGCCAAATTATTATCAAATTCCTAATTTTGGCCACAAGTTTTGAAAACATAATCCCAGATCAATTTAAGGTCAATTTTGGGATCACTTTAGTTCAACGATTGAAAATAATTAACAAAAATAAAATATTTAAAAAAAATCGTTGATTCAAATATCCAAGTGAATTTTTGGAAAATAAAAACTTTGGATAATCGAGTCTGTGAAAAACAAAGAGAACAGTAAAAATAATAAACCATGGTTTCAATACTTCAAAAAAAAAAAAACGAAATTGTATCGAAATTGTTGTTTTACAATCATTAGTTTTCAAAACATGTAAGTTTGGAAAAAAAAATCGAAAACAAATCTTTTCATAAATTCAATACAATTTTAAACAGGTTGAATCCTGCTGAAAGTGAGTTTTAAACGTAAGAAAACGTATTTTAAATTGTTTTCTGTTGATTGCGTCTCTATGTTTATTAACATTCCAAAGATTGTATTAAATTGATTTGGTCCACCCAATTTTTATGAGCAATTCCTTGCCAAATAGGGAATCGGTTGTACCGGACCCTCTCCGATTTCAATGAAACTTTGTAGACATGTTATCCTACGCTTAAATAAGCCATTGTTGTGTATATGGAGCCAGTTTCACTCGATAATGACATTTGAGAAGGGCGTAAGTGTTTTAAATATTTTTGTATTTTTGAAATTAAATATTTCTGTATCTCGAAGCCGTTGCATCGTACCAAAAAGTGTTCAAAGACAAACTTGTAGGAAATTTGAAGGGCTTTCCGAAAAAAATACACTGAATGAAAAAAAATAACGCCATTTTTATGAGATTTTATGATTTTAAAGTTTAAAAGTCAAATTTGAAGGTGAGCCCACGATTTTTTTTTCGTTCTAAATTTTTGTGAAAATAGCCTAAGATGTTACAAAAAAGAGAGGTTCTTACCATCCACTGAACTACACTGAAAATAAATATTCTGTTTTCAGTTATGAGTAATGCAATTAGCTTATATCTGTGAGCCCATACTTCCAATTGAAATTGCCGAAAAATATTTAAATGTTTGATGATTTCCAAAATGGTTGTCAAATGACGTGGCATATATGGAAAACATTATAAAGTTAGTGTTTTGATTTGGAAACACTATTTTTTTTTAATTAAATTTTCTAGAAAATTGTAAATTTTGGAACTTTAGATTAAGTTCAAATAAACTTTATAAACGTTATAAACGTTGCTTTTCGATGACGTCAATGCGGCCCAACATTTTGCAATTTCCAACCGCCATTCAGGAACGCTAATTCAACCAAATTACGCAAACCAATTTGTAAAACCTTCAAGAGGCAGCTTCAAGCTGCCTCCAAATAGTGTCGTCAAAATTAACCTCTGACAACAGCTCTTGAAAAATCGAAATCTAATCGCTTCGGCGGCGATGATGTCAGCTTGTTCGATTCGCCCGGGCGTGATTTATGACAGGCACGGGAAAATTCTCACGCGATGCAATTTTTGCATCCATCCCGGTTCAAATCTCAAGGGTTTTATTGCCCCCTTTTGGCACATCAAATCGGAGATCCTCCTCAGCATCTTGTTTTTTTTTGTTGTTTTTTTGTGATTTGAAATAAACTCTTGTGCGCTTCCTAGATGATTGAAGAAGGAATGAAGCAACCATAAAAAAATAACGTTTCATTCATTGACTCATCGACACTCGAGATGCGTTTCTTAGCTCATCGCCACTTTTTAAGGTTCCTGGTGGCCATTTAGGTACACGTTTTTGCCATCTTTTGGATCAATTGTGTTGACAAACTGTGAAGAATAAAGATGTTTCCAACAATAAAAAAATACATTGAATTACATTGAATTAGATCAGATCTGAGTAGAGTAGAGTAGAGTAGATTGGGATTGAGATTGGGATTGGGATTGGGATTGGATTGGATTGGATTGGATTGGATTGGATTGGATTGGATTGGATTGGATTGGATTGGATTGGATTGGATTGGATTGGATTGGATTGGATTGGATTGGATTGGATTGGATTGGATTGGATTGGATTAAAACATGAATCTTTTCATGATTTTCGCATAAACTGAATTTATTTCAAAGACCAACATCAATCCCAGAATACCTCTTTCCTCCTTAATTTTTGTTTCCCAGACTGTCGAAAACCATTTTCCCTGGCTCGCTATTTGCTCACAAGTGCACAGCCATACTCTTGAAATGTGTTACCTTGTACCTCCCCTCCACATCCGGGACCACTGAAACTCTACCCTGGTAGCACTGGCCAGCAAGCCCTCTTGATCCTTTAATAACCGCACCAGACATTAAATATCCAGAAAATTTATTTACTTTCCCGTACTCGGTTTCCACTTCATGCTGGTGAAGCAGCGGGTGAAATTTCGAGAGCAAAAAAGTTCCTTTCGAAACACCCTGGATGAAACTCCAGCAAGAGGTGGATTTTAATTGAATTGAGAGTTTTTCCAGCACTTTCCCCCCCTTTTTTAAAGGGGTTTGGCACCGTCACTAAATGGAAAAGGGAAATACCTACGAGGTGGGAATGGGGCAGAGTTTGTTTCAAGGTCTCGGGAAGCGTTTTAAATTTAATGCTCCTAATTGAGAGGGGAGTTCAGGTTGAGATAAATTTGGATACGTTGCCCGGCGATGGTGACAGCTTTGAACGTTTAATTGAAAGTATGATGGAATGATATTCGAAAATCTCAATAACAAGTTACGGAAATCAGCATTTCGAAAATCATTAAATGATTCAGCATGACCAGATTTGCCAAAAAACAAGATTTAAAATTCAGATATTGGAATTTGTTTGTGTATAAAAATCAAAGAAAACCATTTCAGAATCATGTAGCAAACAAATTTCGGTTAATCTAGTGTGCTGAAAATTGTTATTGAGGAATTATTACAATGAAATAACAGTATTAAAACGTAATACATATTTAATTACAAATCTCAATTTGTAATTCTGAGTTACACAAATACGAAGATGTAATTAAGGATTACGTAATCTTTAATTACAAATATTTGTAATACCGAATTACAAAACTGCACCAACTAGCATTGTAACTTTTATGTTTAAAAAAAATCAGCAGGGAAGCCTGTGATATTTAAAACTCGCTAAGTGACCAGTTTGGTAGTTCTGTCCGATGGAAATTTTCTGTGCAGTCGTACGCCGCGATTAAAGCAAGTAGCCCTCGATTAATGCTCAATAAGCTAAACCTCAATACCTCATGGATGAGGCTCTGGGGGACTTTTTCGATTACAATAAATTCAGAACGTTTTGGATGACCTAAATCAACGCGTCGGCGTTATTTATTTCCCTTCAATCATGGATCTTGTGTAACTAACATATTTATTAGTTATTCATTTTGATAGTTCGCTTCAAACTTGTCTTCAATTGTTTGTGTTATTCCAAATAATAAACTGCTCCTGAAAATTTTAAGTTACCATTCTCGTTTATGACGGATCATAATTCGGCTGAACGATGCTGCATTAGTCCATCCGCTCCAATAGATGCCTTTTCCAGTTTCGTCGTTTGCTGAATATGGTCCGTTAAGAAAGCTGAAATTTAGTGGAATTAGTATTTTATTCTTTCGAATTTATATATAACGTACCAATGTCCACAATTGTAAAACCACCAGCCCCCCGAAAACTGGTCATCACATCCTATGTAACGATCATAAGTTTGAAATTCTCCTGCATGTAAGCCAAGTTTATCACCAATCGATCCACTGTAGCTTCCCAGTCGATATAATTTGTACTGATATGCTTCTTCAGAAATCTTAAACTCCTTATAACGCGCAAACCCATACCAACCCGTTTCATTTTTCAACTCAATCGCCAGCTCAAAGCTGCCACTGAGTGTGACTTGATAAAGCTTTTCCAGCCCTAGCCAAAACTCGGTCGATTCTCCAACCGCTCCAAAGCCATCCCGATACTCGACCCAGCTGCGGTTGAAATCCACCGAACCATCCACACGCTGCTGAAACACGAGCCACTTTCCGTACAGGGACTCGACGTCGCAGTACGCCGTGAACGGAACCGACTTGGTGGACAGTCGAAGCTCGTAAACGCCGGACGTGTGGGCTTCGTTGCAGGATTGTATGTAACGTCTTGGATTTTCCGTTATGGCGGTTGAAACTTGTTGACTGGAAAGCAGAATTTGTGGTAAAATTTTGTGTTGAATGATTAAAAATATCATTCATTTTTTACCCTTTTTGTAGTTGGTCAAAGTCGATTTCAATATATTGATCACTCAACTTACTGGAACTTGCCACATGAAATTGCACCAAACTGACCAAAATTAGTCCTAAGAAAACGTACATCCTGGTTAAGGTCATCTCTTCCAATGCAATGATTAAGCCAGACTGAATGATCATGCAGTAAAGGAATATTTGCACAATATTTGCTTATCAGCTGCACATTAAAAAAGCATGGTAATATTACATCTGGAAATATTCTTATATATCACAAAAAAATGTGTAATTTGACAATTTTGGCAATTTTGACTTTTTTGCTATTTTGACAATTTTGACAATTTTGACAATTTTGACAATTTTGACAATTTTGACAATTTTGACAATTTTGACAATTTCGACAATTTTGAACTTTCAAATGACAATTTGAACTACAAATTTTACACCTTCCAAATTTACACATTTTTTTACTGTGTGGGTTTGAAACAAAGTATTAAACATCGAGCGAGTTCTTGCCGTTCACGAATAAACACGTTATCAGTTGAAACGTGCAATGTAGGTTTCGTTTTCAACAAATTCAAAACTTCTTTCGATGAAAGTTGATTGAATTCCTTGAGTTATTGGGTTCATGCTACAAAAATCGACATTTTTCATGGCGATGCCAGTAAATGCTTTAGTTTCGTCAAGGTAGGATAAATGTGGGCTCCCTGAACACGTTCTTACCGGCAAAGTTGAACTTTAGTGAATTCCCTGCCAATAAATAAAATTGTAAATTTGTTTATAAAAGCTATGGATCCACGTTGAACAACCATGGGTGCGCATGGTTGCTTGAGATAATTCCATAGCATTCATACCCGGAGTTTACAATTTTCTTTATTGGTAGGGAATGCACTAAAATTCAATTATGTCGATTGGAGCATGTTCAGCAAGCCCACATTTGTCATACCTTGACGAAACTAAAGCGTTTACTGACATCAACTTCAGCAATGTCGAGTTGTGTCTTTTAAACGCCTACTTCCGATCCCCTCAGGCAAATCAGGGATCAGCTCGTATTGTAGTGTGAAGAAGATGACACGTTTCAACACCACGGATCAATTTACTCCTAGAAGGTAAACCTTCTGGCGGCCAACTGCTTAGCCTCTCCGACGAACAATCCAAAGGCGTGAGTTCGAATCCCATCGTTTTTGTTCATATTCATGATTTCAAATTTCCAGGGTTGTTACGGGAAAGTCGAAAAAAAATCCGCGCCAAATCCGCGCCGACCGAAACCTCAATCCGCGCGAAATCCGCGCCATATAAAAAAAACTGGGACCAACATTTAAGAAATGTTATTTCCAAAGAAAAAAACTAATACAGAAAGTATTTTATTAAAAATATGAAACTCGTTTTATGTTTGAAGGAATGAAAGCAAAAAATCCTTTTAAAAAATACCTCAAGAGACATCAAGAAAAAAGTCACCAAAAAAAATCCTTTTTGCAAATCAGGGGGACACTACAATAATTTTGACCAATATAAATAAAATAGAAAATTATAAACCAATATAAACAAAATTAAAAAATCTAATAAATGAAATTTTATCTTCAAAAATATAAGCTCAAACAAACCAAAATCTAAAATTTTAACCCTCTACAACCTAACCCCGCCTCTAGACGGGCTTCGATTTGAAAAATCGCCAAAAATCCATTTTTCAACCAATTTTTGATCTTTAAAAAGCACTGGAAAGAAGAACTCTTAAAATTTTAAAAAAATTCAGGGTTGGAAGTTTAACTTGTTTTATGTGACTTTGCCAATGTTTTTAAAAATGTCATTTTTTTAGGGGTCAACTTAGGGTGTGTTTTTCACTAACATTTTCAATATTTTCAGTAAAAAGAAGTATGCAGTAATTTTTGTAGTGTCCCAGACTATGCCTCTATGCATTTTTTTGCAATTTAAGTGATGATGGTGCGATTCTATAGCAGAAAATGTGAAAAACATGCAAAAAATTGAAAAAGTGACTGTAAAAACATGAAAAATTTAGATAGGCGAAATGTAATTATATTAGGTGGTAGAGTAGGCCAAATACAAACATAAACTAAACAAGATAAATGCAAATTAAAATACTAAAAATGACACATGAAAAACATAAAACAAGAGAAGTAAAGTTTTTCGTAGAACAAAAGTTGCTCAAAATGACCTCCTAAACACGGGAAAAATAAATATTTTCGAAAAAAAAATTTGGGCAGTAGAGGGTTAATATGATTAAATATTAGATTTCGAAATTCTAAAAATTCAAAATCTATGAATTTTAATACAGATTGTATTCCAAATTCCTCACTAAAATTTCATTTCGAAACAAATTGCATTTCCAATATTTGAAATATTTTCTTCTAAAAATTTAAGAATTTAAGAATTTAAAGTTTAAGAATTTAAGAATTTAAGATTTTAGAATTTAAGAATTTAAATTTTATTTGAGATTTTTGAGATTACCGTTTTTTTTTTGTTTGCAAATCTTGATTTTTTTAATTTCGATTTTTTTAATTTGCATTTTTCTTTAAATTTTGAATATTTGATTTTTTAGGTTTTTGGAGTTTCGGAATTTTTAAATTACGAAATTCGAAATTTTTTTAATCTAAATTTTTTTTTTAAACTATGATAAAAAAAAAGTTTCGAATTTTTGAAATTTGAATTTTGAATGATGGAGCATTAATTTTTGAATGTTCTGATCTTTTTATTTTTCGCCAAGAATGTTTAAATTTAGAAAAATATTTCTACGGGTAAATCCCATCTAAAATTCAAAGGCAAATTGAATATATCCACTATAAAATTAAAAATAAATAAGGTTAAAAAAACATTACTCAAAACTCAAAAGAAATTACATATTCAGAGCCGGATATATTAAGAAATGAGTAAAGTGTAGTAATAATTTTATTTAAGAAAATCTCAACCATACATTTAAAAAATCATCTCTACATAATCTTCATCTTAATTTTTCGACGGTTCGTATTAAGAAAATACAAACAAACATTTTCAGAAAAAAAATCTATTTATAAGAAATTGAAATTGCACTCAATGGAGAAAAAAACAAATTCTCGTTATTCTTGTTATTATTTTTCCTAATAACTTGAAAGTAATTCTAATCTAATCTAATCTAATCAGACCCTAGCGCAGCCAATCTTTCGAAGGGATCCTGGAGAGTGCCTTAGGTTAGATGACGCCTAGCACTCTTCTTGTCATTTATTAACATTTGTAGTGCGCCATTGCATTGAAATGCATTGAAACATCACAAGCGTTAAAGCGGCCAGGCCTACTGCGTAAAGCCGTATCGCAGAGATGACTCGTAATTGGGTTGAGTTTGAGCACTGAGTGTTCGAACAACAACACAATTCTGAATCGACAGGGGAGGAAGAAGCGTGGGGACACACCACCATACGCTCCGAGATTTTGGTTGTATTCGTTGGGAGCACCATGCTAAGAAGGTTTGGTACTCCGGGACACTCTTGGATGGGACATTGTATTTCCACGAATGCCCTGGACACTATTTGCCGTGGTTATAGCGCCACAACTCGCTCTCTGTAACAGTATTCCTAATTCCAGTCCACTCTCACCAAGTCGTCATGGCCTAGTGGTTAGCATTTTTGCTTACCAATCCAAAGGACGGAGGATCGAATCCCGCCGCGAGCGACTTTGATTTTTCGTTCATATTCATCATTTCAAATTTCTATGTTCTAAACTTTCTCGTTGGGAGCAGATGGGCATCGAACCCAGAACCATTCGCTTACAAAGCGAACACCGTAACCAGTCAGCCACGGCCGCTCCCTCTAATAACTTGAAAGTAATTCTATCTATTTATTCATCAAAATTGCCATCCGCGCGAAATCCGCGCCTGAGCAAAATTAGTCTGCAAATCCGCGCCAAATCCGCGCGAAACGCGCCATCCGCGCGATCCGCGCCTTCCGTAACAACCCTGAATTTCAAGTGTACCGACCGGGATTTTCATCTCTGAACCTTCCGCTAGTAAGACAGAGGCCGCAACCATTATGCCACGGAGGTTAGGTTGGATTCTAAGAACAATAGACTCAACATAGGGACACAAAATGTTTTAGTTTTTCACGCTTTTAAAGCGATATAATGTATTTTTATCGAAAATGTGATTAAAAGTAGGCCCAAAATAGGGACAACATTTAGAAAGGGCGCATAAGCCTTTTGGAATGCCATATTTGCCTAAAATTGTTATGCCTTCTAGAGACTTGAAGTTCACATCCGTGTTTGGGAAGCGCGTTTTTGACTGTCATTCTAGGTACCTACTTGACTTTACCTTCGGTGTTGGGAAAACGCTCATAGGTAATTCAAAATTGTGGATTGATTCAAAAATCAAACCATCCACTTTAACGACCCCCAGGTCTTTTGTGGTCGCTATTGCAAGTTTTTCCCTTGTTTGCCGAAAAACTTTAGACTCAGGAGACGACCTTGACAATCAGCAATCAAGAAAATCAAACAATGTTATTTTCATAACTTGCAGTGCGCTGACGTAACAATTTATTTTACTTAACCCTCTACTGCCCAAATTTTTTTTTCGAAAATATTTATTTTTCCCGTGTTCAGGAGGTCATTTTGAGCAACTTTTGTTCTACGAAAAACTTTACTTTTCTTGTTTTATGTTTTCCTTGTTTCATTTTTAGTATTTTAATTTGCATTTATCTTGTTTAGTTTATGTTTGTTTTTGGTAGTATTTGGCCTACTCCACCATCTAATATAATTACATTTCGCCTATCTAATTTTTTCATGTTTTTACAGTCACTTTTTCAATTTTTTGCATGTTTTTCACATTTTCTGCCATAGAATCGCACCATCATCATTTAAATTGCAAAAAAATGCGTAGAGGCATAGTCTGGGACACTACAAAAATTCCTGCATACTTCTTTTTACTGAAAATATAGGAAATGTTAGTAAAAAACACAGCCAAAGTTGACCCCTAAAAAAATGACATTTTTAAAAACATTGGCAAAGTCACATAAAACAAGTTAAACTTCCAACCCTGAAATTTTCTAAAATTTTAAGAGTTCTTCTTTCCAATGCTTTTTAAATATCAAAAACTGGTTGGAAAATTGATTTTTGGCGATTTTTTAGATCGAAGCCCGTCTAAAGGCGGGGTTAGGTTGTAGAGGGTTAATTCAATCTGCCCTTATCACTTTCGACGAATCATCATCCGGCTGTACGTTGCAGCATAAGTCCAGCTGGGCCAGCTCATGCCTCGATTATTATGCTCCAGTTTCTTGTACGATCCGTTTAAAATGCTGCATTTTACAATTTTGATAAGAATCATTAACCATTCAAAACCTGAAAATACTTCCAATCTTACCAACTCGCACAACTTTTGTACCACCAACCACCCGAATAGTACTCGGCACAGCTCGTCCTCGACTGATCGTGATCCCTGTCTCGCGTTGAAAACGGCAGATCCCTGTGCTGGCTCAACTTGTCCCCAATCGTCCCGCTGTACTGTCCCAGCGCAGAAATTCTGTACCGTTCCGTCTCGCCGGCAAGCCTAAACTGCGAATACCGAGCAAATCCGTACAGTCCAGACTCGTCCTTCAACTCCACAGCCAGCTCGTAGTCTCCGTTGGCGGTGATCTGGAGGATTTGTTCCAACCCGAGCCAAAACTCACTCCCCGCGCCGATCGTTCCAAACCCGTTCCGGTAGTCGTCCCAGTAGCGGTTAAAGTCCACGGAACCGTCCAAACGTTGCTGAATTACGAGCCATCCTCCGCCGAGCGATCCGTTGGCGCAGAGGACGGTGGGCAGTTTGGGGCAGCGTTCGCAAGCTAGTTTGTACAGGCCTGGCGACGGGACGGAAGCACACGAGTCGATGCCGATGACTTGGTGGTGGAGCAGTTGGAGGATTACCAACATGCTGGAAATGTTCAATTTTATGAAATAAAAATACCGCACTTTCGAGGTCCACCTACCTGTTTTGTAAAGATTCCAGACGGGTTTCGGTAAGCTCAAAACCAAGGGGCTTTTCTACGTCGCTAGGTTCAGCAGTAATAATTACAGCTGACTGAGCAACGCCAGCAAACAGTAAACATAGCACAGAATTTAACATTTTTGGTGCGATTTTTTCTCGTTAACAGTAAATAGTACTGAATCACTACTGGCGAGAAACTCGTCTCTGATGTGGCTTTATATTCGCAATCTTGACCGCAATCTGAGAAAAAATGCATTCTAAGAAAAACCTAACCCGGGCAGACGGTAATAACAAAATTCATGCCATTTCAATAACAAATACTGTAAAAATAACAGAAAGTGTTATGGAATCTTCTTGAAAAATCGATTTTTGCATGAGGGTTTAATAACAATTTATGTTATAATAACAAAATTTGTTATTGGCCTGATATTGGTTGAACGCCAGAACAACTTTGGAATAACATTTTTTGTTATGGAAGAATAACTCCAAATGTTATTGGGATGATCGGATTAGTTGTTAAAATAACAAAAAATAATAACAAAGATTTGTTCGAAAAATAACATAATATGTTATTAGTCTGTTATTACAATAACAATCCAATAACAAAAAAATCATAACGACGAATAACAAATCCTGTTATAAATAACATAAAATGTTATTCGCCTAGTATTTTCAAATATCAAAAGATGTTATTCCGAAGTTATTTCCGTCTGCTCGGGAAACCCTCAACGATCCAAACGTGAAAAAGGAATAAAGATACAAACATTTCAATTGGAAAAAATACACATTAAAATTGAGAAAAAGTCGTATAAAAATATATCAAAAAAAAAGTGTCCACGTGGTTAATGGATGGTCCCGTATTAATGAGAACTAGTCAGAAAAAATTGTGATTTTTTATTAACTTTTTTTTCACAAAAAATCAATTTCCCAAAATCCGAATTTTTTATTTTTTATTTGTTTTAGGGGACAAAACCCCGCATTTTTTCAGCCATTCAGAATTATTGACCAAAATATTGCCGACGTGTTATGAATTCTCTTAACACTGGAACGCCCAACGCATGTCCAACTTACACGGACGCCCAAGCCTCCCAAAAAAGGTCGAACGGTAACTTCAACTCGCTGGTTCTCGGGCATTTCTTAACCAATCGGGACGATTCTTGTTTCCAGTGATTTGTAAGAATGTCTAGAATAATTCTAAAATTTGGCAGAACTTGATTTGAACAAATCTGTAATTTCTGCGACCGAAAACATCGTTCAACCTTTTTTAAAAAGACTGCCTCCGCGGAATTTTTGGCGATTTTTTTTTTACACGCGAAAAAAAAAGTTGGAACGATGTTTTTGATCGCAAAAATTACAGATTTGATCAAATTAAGCTCTGCAAAGTTCTAGACATCCTAACAAATCACTGGAAAGAAGAATTATCTTGGTTGGTTGAGTTGTGCACGAGAACCATTGAGTTGAAGTTACCGTTCCAACTTTTTTGGAGCCTTGGGCGTTGGAATGTTAAAAATAGTGAAAATCGAATTCTTCAATCGAAAAGTACTTTCCATTTTTTTTTATTAAGGATGCTCAGCAACCAAGGAAGTTGTTGTCTTCTTATTCCAAATTTGTCAAACTTACGGACCCAATCCTGCAAGAATCTGATTGTAAAAATAGTCAAACTTTGTTGTAAATAACTACGAAGACAGTTCTTTAGAGGATGAATAAAAAATTATATTGATAGTTCCCGTAGTATTGAAGATACTAAAATGTCTGTAATAGAAATCTGGGTGCAAAAGCTATGGTTGCCCGAGCAGACGGAAGTAACGCCGGAATAACATTTTTAGATATTGGAAAATACTAGGCCAATAACATTTTATGTTATTTATAACAAGATTTGTTATTCGCCGTTATGATTTTTTTGTTATTGAATTGTTATTGTAATAACAGACTAATAACATTTTAAGTTATTCTTCGAACAAATCTTTGTTATTATTTTTTGTTATTTTAACAACTAATCCGATCATCCTAATAACAATTGGAGTTATTCTTCCATAATGTTATCCCGATCAGACGGTAATAACTAAATTCATGCCATTTCAATAACAAATACTGTTAAAATAACAGAAAGTGTTATGGAATATTCTTGCAAAATCCATTTTTGCATAAGAGTTCAATAACAGTTTATGTTATCATAACAAAAGTTGTTATTGGTCTGGTATTGTGTGAGAACCAAAACAACTTTGAAATAACATTTTTTGTTATGGAAGAATAACCCCAATTGTTATTAGGATGATCGGATTAGTTGTTAAAATAACAAAAAATAATAACAAAGATTTGTTCGAAAAATAACTTAAAATGTTATTAATCTGTTATTACAATAACAATTCAATAACAAAAAAATCATAACGGCGAATAACAAATCTTGTTATAAATAACAAAAAATGTTATTGGCCTAGTATTTTCCAATATCAAAAAATGTTATTCCGGCGTTATTTCCGTCTGCTCGGGATCCCGGGCAGACGGTAATAACAAAATTAATAATATTTCAATAACAAATCCTGTTAAAATAACAAAAAGTGTTATTATTTTATCCTGAAGTTCAACTTCAAGAAGAAAAATAATAACAGTTTCTGATAAAATAACAAAATTTGGTATTGAAGTGAAATTATATTGAAAAAGTTTAATAACACGCTAATAAGAGGAAATGTTATACATTTCAAAAACTCTCCTAATAACAAAATTTGTTATTCGTTCGGTATACTGACTTAGAAATAAAATTACCATAAATCGCACAAATGGAAAAGTTTCTAAGTGTCCATAACACAATCTGTTATTATTTTTTCTTTTGTTAAATATGTTTAGAACTATGGGATAACTTTGATCAATTTCGTCGGGATCATTATTTTGGCCATGAAATGGGGTCGCTAAGCTAAAATTATTCTGAAAAGTTGAAATTTTGGAAGTTGATTTTTTTTAATTATTTGATATACCCCCTAAAGGACTTTGTTTAAAATGGTTAGAACTATGGGATAATTTTGACCAATTTCGTCAGGGTCATTATTTTGGCCATGAAATGGGGTCCTAAAGCTAAAATTATTCTAAAAAGTTGAAATTTTGAAAGCTGATTTTTTTAATTATTTGATATACCTAAGGGATTTTACTAAAATTGGCTAGAACTATGAAATAATTTGGACCAATTTCATCGGGGTCATTCATTTGACCATGAAATGGGGTTTCAAGCTTAAATTAATCCGATAAAATTAACTTTTGAGAGTTAATTTTTTTTAAATTTTGTTATATTCCCTAATGGAATTGATTTATTTATTGAGAATTTTTGAAGTGTGAATAACAAAAACTGTTATTATTTTCACAGAGCCAGGAAGTCGGAGCTGATGTTGAAGTTCGAGCTGGAGTGAGACCTCGGAAACTGCATCGGATTCAGCAAATTTACAGCAACTTTTACTTGGAGTCGGAATCTGTGAAGTCGGGTATTTTTGGAGAGCTGAAGTCGTCGTTGACGTCATATCCTACATCCAGAGTCAGAGTTGTTTTCATAGTATGGATTCAAAGTCGCTTGGAGGTACCCGACTCTGCAGCCCTGACTAGTACAGAGGAGTTATGGCAACTGCAGGTTTATTTGCAAATTACAAATAAACCAAAACAATAACTTTTTTTGTTATGGAGACATACCAGTTCAATAACATTTTTTGTTATTATGCTGCTCCACCTCTCCGCAAAAAATAACAAATCTTATTATTCTTTCATGATTCCTTCTGTGTTATTGGTTTGTTATTGTAATAACAACATAATAACAGTTTAAGTTATTCTTCGAACAAATCTTTGTTATTGATTTTTGTTATTTTAACAACTAATCCGATCATCCCAATAACATATTTCGATCTTCTCACAATATCAAAAAGTGACCTTCCCAAGTTATTTCCGTCTGCTCGGGATTCCCAAGTTGTTTTGACTCTCAAGCAATATCAGACCAATAACAAATTTTGTTATGATAACATAAACTGTTATTGAACTCTTATGCAAAAATGGATTTTTCAAGAATATTCCATAACGCTTTCTGTTATTTTAACAGTATTTGTTATTGAAATGGCATGAATTTAGTTATTACCGTCTGATCGGGTGATGTGTACCGTTTAGTGAACCTTTTTTAAATAATATACATTCAAAGTTAAATTTTGTCCGATAAATTCCGGGTTTTTGTTGTTTTTTTAAATAGTGTCCATGATTGTCCATTCCTGAAAATATGTTTTCGAAAAGTTAAGAAAATGTCCTACAATTTCGTCTAAGAAATATTGAAGATTGGACCATTGGTTGCTGAGATACGGCAGATAAAAGAAAAAAAAAGCCCGGGCAGACGGTAATAACAAAATTCATGCCATTTCAATAACAAATATTATTAAAATAACAGAAAACGTTATAGAATCTCCATGAAAAATCCATTTTTACATAAAAGTTTAATAACAGTTTATATTATCATAAAAAAAATTGTTATTGGTCTGATATTGTTTGAAAGCCATAAAACCTTGGGAATAGCATTTTTTGTTATGGAAAAATACCACGAACTGTTATTGGGATGATCGGATTAGTTGTTAACATAACAAAAAATAATAACAAGGATTTGTTCGAAGAATCACTGAAAATGTTATTAGTCTGTTATTTCAAAAACAATCCAATAACAAAAAAAAATCATAACGATGAAAAACAAATCTTGTTATAAATAACATAAAATGTTATTGGGTCAGTATTTTCAAATATCAAAAAATGTTATTCCCAAGTTATTTCCGTCTGCTCGGGTAACAGGAAAATTATTTTTATTAGACACACCCAAACAACCCTCCAATTTCTAATGTCGATATCTCAGCAATGAATGGTCCGATTTTCAGTGTTTAAAATATGGAACAAGCGTGAAATTTTCCGATCATTTCGAAAAAAATATTTTAATTTTTTTTAATCTAGACTAACATTTCAAAAAAGCGTAAAATTGAAGTTTGTGTTTTTTTTTTCAAATTATTTTTTAAACTAATGATCATATCCACGGTACGGGTGTGTAATGCATTTTCCAGTGGTTTTTTCAATGAACTGTTGAAGTTCTGGCTTGTAATTTCAATTATTATTTGTTTTATTTGTTTACCTCCTCCCCCTCGACCTTGGCCAGAGTAGAGGGACATAAACTTTGAAAAATATTTGCATCGTCCTTAAAAAAACTCTGAACATATGTGTTAAGTCAAGTCAGACTATTTGACATTTGAACATTTTAAGAACTGCTCATTTTTCTAGAAACAGAAAAAAAACCTTATAAATATTTCAATTCAGATTTTTAAGTAATGTTCACTGTTCAACCTTACGTCTTTCAGCCGTTTGTCGGATTTAAATTCAATGTGTATCATTTTTGAGTTAAAAGAAATTTTAACTTTAGATTTGGATTTTGAAATATCATTAAAATCCAAATTTTGTCGGTTTGGCTCACTTCTGATGGTTAATTTTCTTGGAAACATTTCATAATGGAACACTCTTTTGTTTATCATAGATGCGTCATTCTGAAGTGCCATTGATAATAACTCATCGTGTAAGTGTTCTCTGAACTGATTTTTTGTGTTAAAAGAAACAATAAACGAAATGCATTGTTGACAAAGGTTACGCAGAAAGTTACCCCCAAAAAGTTGCATCCTTCAACTACGCGCAGAATCTTAATTGTTGTTGTTTACATTTCATCCGTTTGTTTTGTTTAGACATCAAAACACATTTTTTTATTGAAACGACAAAGGCTTATGTGTGGCAAGAAAGCGCAATCACGACGAACTGCGTTGAATGCTGGTTTGATAATGACTATGACTATATCAACCATTCTTGTACATTCTCAGTGAATGAGTAACACAAATTTTTAAAATTAGTTTTTAACGTTGAGCTTGCAAATCAAATTTCTTCCGTAAAATAACGGAACCATTAAACGCAATTAGAAAAGAATCCATTCTCAAGCTGAACCATTCCTCACAACTCCCCCCTACGAAGAATGCACTTCCGCAGATCCACCAATTGATGCACCTGACTTAACTATCCCCTGAACCGGTCGCAACAATTTTAACTGCCTCTAACTATTTCTCTCTCTCTCTTTATGTGTATGGATAGATAACAGTACCTTCCCATACGATTTGCACGAAGAAAAAAAAAACTTCACTACCTTGAAGTCATTGTTTCCGCAACCGTCTTCAAGCCATCTCCTCCCACACCACAAACATCTCTCACTTTTCCCTTATTCTTCTCCGCTATCAGAATGGAAAAGATGCTCGCACACACACACACTCCTCCACGGTGCAGATTCATTGAGACTATTTAGTCATTCATAAACAGGCAGCCAGCGTGCGGTAAATCTGAAAGCAAAACCTTAACCTTTCCTTTCCCCTTCCCCTTCCCGTGCAGGTTTTCGGACCGTTCGTTTGGGCCAGAGAACAATTCCCAGCTCATTGGGCTAACTAGCGGCTAACTATCTGACTAACTAACTGGCACTGTAGCATTGGGGAAGCGTAAAAGCAGGGGCGTATGAAAGGGAATTATGAATTTATGATTTTTGGTAAATATGAGATTTAGGTAAATAACCATAGATTAAACAAATAAGAAATGTAGATTAAAAATAGACCTTATATAAAAAAGGGAAAAAAATGTTTTAAAAAATTAATTAAACAAGACATATAACAATACAAAATCAACTTCTTCCAAAACCAAAACTTGACTACAGAAAAGAGTGACATTGACGTGTGGCTGATCTATGGAACGTGAGAAGAGTAATCTGGTGGTCCATAGCAAGGTGATACAAACTTTATCTCTAGATTTTGTTCTTGCAAGCATGAATAATGATAAGAATAAATCATTCAAAAAATGAAGAAACTTTTATATCGTACTAAATAAACTATGTAAAATTCAAAATAAATAAATCTTGACATCAAAAATTAATTTCAAAAAGTTAAAAAATCGGTTACTTTGCCGGAAGATGGAGAGAAATTAGAAAAAAATATTAAAATCTTCTTAACAACTCATCATTTAAAAGTTATGGCATTTAATTTTATTTAGATTATTTCTTTGTTTTTTTTTTATATTTATTTTGCGTTTTTTAAGCATTTTATTTTTATGAACTTTGTTTAATTCATGTTCTTTATGAATACTTTCAATTATTTTTTGAATATGTTAAATTAAAAATTATGCTACAATGTTTAACTCTATTTTTTTCTTGCTTAAACGTGTTTATTTCAATGTTTTCATCTTGCTTTCAGTTACTTGATAAATATTTTAATTAATTCTCAAATTGTTCATACACAGAAAAGCTCATTAAATTATTATAAAGTTTTTTTAAAATTCTTTGAAATTTCTCAAAAATTCAAGTTCTCATTGTTTCTAATTTTTATTAATTATTTATATCATAAAAACGTTTATTTTTTTTTAAATATTTTCTTCAAGTATGTTAATGTTTCTTAATGATCCTTAAAGTTTTGTGAAGCATATTAAAATTATATAAAATAATATAAAATTATTTTTTTCAAAATTTCTTAAAAGCGTCAATATTTTTTTTGAATATAAAAGCTTATTGACAATTCCTAAACTTTTTTTTTTGGTTTTCTGAAGTTCCCTAAGTTGCTAAAAGTTTCTTTATATTTTTGGTTTTAATAGATTTTTTCACTATGTTTTAAGTTCCCTAGGTTTCCTTCGTTGCTTTGATTATTTTTTTAGTTTCTATCAGTCTTTTATTTTTGTTTTCATCAAGTTTGATCTAGTTTCTTTTAGTTTGTTTTATTTTCTTTTAATTTATTTCAGTTTCTTTTCGTATCTTTTCGTTTGTTATATATTTTTTTGGTTTTCCAGTTTCTTTGTTGTTTACTTTTCTTTAGTTTCTATTAGCATCTTTTATTTCATTCATTTTCTGAGTTTCTTTTTGTGTTTTTGTTTCTTATAGTTTACAAGCCTACCCGTCAAACTTCGTCTAGCCTTTTTTCGTTTCTTGACGTTTTCAGCTTGTTTGCTTATTCTGCCTCCTGTGATCAAAATTTAATTTTACGTAACTTTTCCCGTACAATCTGCAGATTTTCCGGAATCGGTTCCAGAGTGGCCAAAGTTGTAACTTTTTGGCGTAAGAACCTTCCTTGGACTTATACGAACCCAACGCAACAAAGAGCACCTCGATCCGACATTCCATGTTGAATTGATTTGCGTTCGAACAAAACCGTCGAAATTTTATATATATATAGATATTTTTTTTTGCTTTGCTTTATGTTTCTTTAATTTTATTTTAGTTGCTTTTTGTTTCTTTTTATTTATATTAGGTAATTTAAATGTTTTTTTTAATTTCTATTATTTTTCAATTCTTAATTCTTCTTGTTTATTTGAGCTTTTTCAGATTTTTTTTTATTTCCATAGGAGGCTGGTACAAATTTTGTTTATATTTTTTCCTTTTTTTAGTTTCTTTTAGTTGCAGTCATTTTATTTTTATTTTTTTAAATGCATTTTATTTTTTCTCTCATCTTTTTTTGTTTAATTTATTTTCTGTTCATTCTTTGATTTAAAAAAAAATCTTTTTGTTTAAGTTTTTCCCAGTTTCTTTTCTTCTTAATTTTTAGTATTTTTAATTTTATCGTAGCTGCTTTTTTTAATTGTTTATTATATTAAGTTTCTGTTATTTTCCTCTTTTTTCATTTATTTTTTTGTGTTTTTTCAGTTACCTTTAGTTTCTTATTTCTTTAATTTTTAGTTTCTAAATTGGTCTTGTTTTTTTTTGCTTTCCTTTTTTTTAATTTTTTAAAAGTTTGTTACAAGTTTTTGAAGTTGCTTTTGTTTTCCTTTAGAATCTTTTGGTTTCTTTAAGTTTTTTTTTTCAATGTATTTAGTTTCATTTAATTTGTTAAGTTCAATTTAGTTTCTCTTTGTATCGCTTAGTATTCTTTAGTTTCTTTTGGGTTCTTTTATTTCTTTAATTTCTATTCAGTTTCTTTGAGTATTTTCAAGTTTATCTTTGTTTTTGTTTCATTCAGTGTTTTTTTGTTTTAGTTAAGTTTATTTTATTTTTTTTAGCGTTATTTAGTAGATTTTTGTTGATTTAATTTTCATTAGGTTCTGTGTTCTGTTTGTTTTATTTAGGTTTCTTTCAATTGCTTTTTTTGTTTTCTGTTTATAATATTTTGTTTTAGTTTTTTGTAAGTTCAATTTATTTTTTTGTAGTTTCCCGTGATTTTTTAGTTTTTTTTGTCATCTTTTATTTCCATTTAGTTTCTGTGAGTATTTTTATGATTCTATTTGTTTATGTTTCATTGAGCGTTTTTTAAGTTTTTTGTATTTTTAGGGAAATATTTAGTTTATTTCAGTTGCTTTCAATTTCTTTTCTTTTTTTTTATTTTCTGTTTGTTTTATTTCAGTTTTTTTAGTTGCTTTAGGCCGTTTCAAATACTGTTTGAAGTTTATGTCCCTCGACTCTGACCATAAACTTAAACCTTAAACTTTGAAAAATATTAGCAATGTTCTCATTTGTTCTCAGTTTCGTTTAGTTTTTTTTATTTTCTTTTTTATATGAATTTTTGTTTCCTTTAGCTTCTGTTATTTTTTATTTTTATTTTTCAAGATCATTTTCTATTTTGTTTCTTTTAATAGTTTCTTCCTGCTTTTTTTCCAAAATTTGCTTAGTTTCCTTTAGCTTTTTCTAGTTTATTTGAGTTTCTTTAAGGGGTTACATACATGTAGAAAATAACAAAAATATTATGTTACAGATTATTTGTAAAATCCACTCAAAAGATGATTATTAATCACTCCTGAAAGTTTCATGAAGATATTTCATGATTAAACTGAGTAAGAGACAATTTAAGTTCAAAATTTTGCCATGCGCAAAGCGGGCTGTCAAACTTTGTTCGCGTTTTTCTCTAAACCCCGAGTTGATTTACGGGTGCCACGATATCTCGAGATGGGATTGACCAAATTGGCTGAAATTCGAGGTGAAGACTCTCAAAATGAATCCAGTGTGCATGACGAAGCCCAATTTTTAAAATTTGCTTTTTAAAAAAATACAAAAATCAAAAACTAACGTATATTTAAATGAAAAACACAAAAATATTTTTAACTTTTTTTAAAATATTTTTTTTTTTGAAAATCGGGCTTCGTCATGCACATGGAATCGGTTCAACGAGTCTTCACCAAAATTTTGAGCCGATTTGGTCAAGACAGTGTTGAGATATCATGGCACCCGTTTTTTGAAACTGCTTACAAATATCTTCAAATTTGTTTTGTTAGTAGGTGAAAATGTGTAGTTTAATGCCCTAAAAAAGAATTCAAAATAAATTGAAGTGTGCACTCGTACTAACCTCTGTTTTTTTGCCGATATACGTGTATGTAACCCCTTAAGTTTGATCAGTTAAGTTCAGAAGGGAAACTTAAAGAAACTTAGTACCGTTTTCAGGGGTGACTATGGGTCGGGGGGTAAGATTGGGTCATACAAATTTAAGCATTTTTGTTTGACCCAATCTCACCCCCAGACCGGGTTTTAATGTTTTTTTTAAATTTTAGTTTTTGTTTTTGATTAATGTTTCCGTACTATTCAATTTGTTATGTTTTAAATTGTTTCCAATTTTTCGATTGATTTTGTTTTCTTACTTTGCTATTTTATGAATTTTGGAGTTTCTTTTGAATATTGTTTAGTTTTTTTTTAAATTTCTTTACAGTTTTTACAGTTTTTTTTTACATTTTTTGCTTGTTTATTTTTTCTCAACACCCTTTCCTTCTCCACTAACTGCACCTAATCTTTGTGTTCTTCCACTCAACCTATCAATCCCCGCATCGTTCTCAAGCAGCTTTCTTCTCCAGCCGATGAAAACCGCGCGCGGTGCGAACCATTAAACTGTTTGTCATTAGTAGCGTGTCTCTCGTGGTTCCCCCTCCCTGACCTTTCTCCCGGAAGAACAACCTGTGGACGGTTGGGTTGCTTGCCGGAAAAGAATGTCCCATTGTGTTCAAGAGTGGGAGGCCCTTTCACAACGGACCCTAGAACAAACAACAATCAGTCATTTATGCTAACAAGAGCTGCTCATCGCCGGGCAATTTTCTTCTATTTTTCCAGGTTGATGGTTGGTTGGGAAAATTTGCCAAGAGGAATTAGTTTGAGATGGTTTTTTATGGCAAAGAGGTTGATTTATTGCGTGAACGCATTAATCTCTGAGAGTTACACAAAGTTGGTGCTGAAATTGATTCTTCGATAAAGACTTAACGGCAATTTTGCATTCTTTTGAAGGGAGTTCAGCAACCTTTAGAACGTTTTTCAAACTCCATTAACCCACCTAAACACCTTTTAGTGGAATTCAACTGCGCATCTTTTTCTTGAAACCATAAAAAAATGGGAAACAAGATCCCTTCCACGGAAGTGAGGTTTCCTCGCAAAGAGGTTTCTAATTTTTTTGTTTGTATCATCACCACCTGGCACTTATGTGAAAAATACACGCTAAAAATAACCCCACCGTGCGCCCCCATTAATCAGCCAATCGAACCCAGAGAACCAGTCGCTTGTAATGAATCCATCCAAGAGATTAGGAGGTCTCTCCGGACGGGGGTCTCTCTAATGGGTCCGCTAAGTGGCTAAGTGACCACCACCATCCAAGCCCTTTTTGTGGCGACTCATCGTCAGAGTACCCCAATCGACCGCGGTGTTGCATTGGCAATTATGCCAGAAAACTTGGGGCCAAATTCCGAAAAAATCGCACACACTCACACGCGCACCCTTGAACCCTTTTTAACGAACCCGCGTGTATTGGGGCTCTAAACCGTTGTGCGTTGATGGGGCCGTTAATGTGGTCTTTTGGGTTGAGATGCAGTTTTGCTAATTTTCGCGCAGATCGCTCGTGCCTTGAACTCTCCTCGAGTGTGTGTTGGGATGAGGCTAGGTCATCGGGTCAACGCGGTAGTTAGTTGAGAGACTTAAGCTGGGCTAAGTAGTGACTTAATAGGCCTTCGGAGGATCTATTAAGAACAACAACAATATGCTGGCTAAGCACTTGAAGAAACTTAATTGTTGTTTTTTTTTCGTAATATTGAATTTTTGGTCCTTTTGAAATGTTAGTCTTGATTTAATTTTTTTGAAAATATTGTTTTCGAAAAGATAGGAAAATTTCACGAATGTTTTATTTTTTAACATTGTAAAACAGACCATTAGTTGCTGAGATATCGACATTAGAAAATGGTGGGTTGTTTGGGTGAGACTTAAAAACATCAATTTTCCTGTTTTTAAACACTTGCATGGAAATATCTCAGCAACTAAGGGTCGTTTCAACAAAGTTCAAAAAAGCAAAATATAGAGGATTTTCTCAGCTTTTCAAAACTGTTTTTTTTTCAAAAGTGGGCAAACATGTGCACTAATTTAAAAAAATTAAAAACTGCGACTATTTTCAAAAAAGTTACCTAAAAATGGCTTTAACTTAAAAACGGTGCACTTTATCAAAATTTCACTGAAGTACTTTTTGATTGCAAATTTGATTTTACATCGAAAAATGAAGTTGAAAAATTTTTGCGACCAATATTTCATTTTTTTTTGCTCACTCGAAACATTAATTTTTATAAATGGTTGCATGCTTCCCAAAAAGGTCGTAAATTATTTCTTGACTTGTTAAGTTCCTTTGTAGTTTGAAATTTTCGGGATTCAAACATTCCTAATAACAAAAATCTGAAATTTTCACAAAACATTTTACTGTAATAAAAACTAGAATCAACAACATCAAAAAATGTTAATATTTCTTTTTATTTTTGGCAACTTTTAATTTTGTATACCCTTTGAAAAATAAAAAAAAAATCTTGCTTCTATGTTTTCCTTTGTTTTTTATTTTGTTCTTGTTTGCATTTGAAGTTTTTGTATCTTTTAGTATTTCGGTGAACTAAAGTTTTATTTTCTGTTGTTTTCTCGTAGTTATTTTTAATATTTATATTTTAAAATTGTTCAGCTCAATTTTCTTTGAGTATCTTGTAGATTATTTTAGTTTCATTTGATTTCTTTTGGATTTTTTTTAGTTTGTTATAATTTAACTTCAGTTTTTTTAGATATTTTTTAAGTTTCTTTTAATTTCTTTATGTTTATTTCCGTTTCTTATGGCTTCGTTTAGTCTATTTTCATTTTGCTTTTGTTTTTTTTTTACTTTTTTTTTCTTTTAGCTTATTTATTTTTCTATTAGTTTCTTTTAATTCCTGTTAGTTTCTAATAGTTTTGTTCAGTTAATTTTCAGTTTCATCTATTTTCTTTAAGCTTATTTAAGTTTTTATTAGTTTCTATTAGTTTCTTTAAGTTTCTTTTAATTTCATTTAGTTTCTTACAGTTTCGTTTTGTTTTTTTTTTTAGTTTCTTTTAGTCTCTTTTAGCTTCTTTTTGTTTCTTTTAGTTTCTTTTAGTTTTTTTAAGTTTCATTTAGTTTCTTTTAGTTTCTTTTATTTTCTTTTTTTCTTTTTTTTATGTTATTTATGTTTTTTTTTAATTCCTGTTAGTTTCTTTTAGTTTTGTTCAGTTTATTTTCAGTTTCTTATATTTTCTTTCAGCTAATTTAAGTTTCTATTCGTTTCTTTAAGTTTCTTTAAGTTTCTTTTAGTGTCTTTTAGTTTTTTTAAGTTTCATTTAGTTTCTTTTAGTTTCTTTCAGTTTCTTTTAATTTCTTTTAGTTTCTTTTAGTTTCTTTTAGTTTCTTTTAGTTTCTTTTAGTTTCTTTTAGTTTCTTTCAGTTTCTTTTAGTTTCTTTAGTTTCTTTTAGTTTCTTTTAGTTTCTTTTAGTTTCTTTTAGTTTCTTTTAGTTTCTTTTAGTTTCTTTTAGTTTCTTTTAGTTTCTTTTAGTTTCTTTTAGTTTCTTTTAGTTTCTTTTAGTTTCTTTTAGTTTCTTTTAGTTTCTTTTAGTTTCTTTTAGTTTCTTTTAGTTTCTTTTTGTTTCTTTTAGTTTCTTTTAGTTTCTTTCAGTTTCTTTTAGCTTCTTTCAGTTTATTTTAGTTTCTTTTAGTTTCTTTTAGTTTTTTTTAGTTTCTTTATATTGCTTTGAGTATCTTTTATTTTCATTTATTTTCTTTTAGTTTTATTAGTTTCTTTTAGTTGCTTTTAGTTCCTTTTAGTTTTTTTTTCAGTTTTTTTATTTTCTTTTAGTCTTTTTTAGTTTCTTTTAGTTTTTTTTCAGTTTTTTTATTTTCTTTTAGTTTTTTTAGTTTCTTTAAGTTTTTTTAGTTTTTTTTTAGTTTTTTTTAGTTTCTTTTATTTTCTTTAAGTTTTTTTTATTTGTTATTAGTTTCTTTAAATTGTTATTGGTATCTTTTGGTTTCTTTTTTTTTCTTTAAGATTTTTTGTTTTATTTAACGTTTTTCTTAATTACTGTTGGGTTTCATTTGTTTTAGTTTTTTCATCATTTTCTTTCAGTTTCTTCTAGTTTTATGTAGTTTCTCTCATTTTTTAAAATTTATTTTAGTTGGTTTCAGTTTCTTCTAGCTTATTTGTTTTCTTTTAGTTTCTCTTACAACCTTTTTGTTTCTTGTAATTAAAACGATGCACTTAAAAAAATCTTTTAAAAAGATATTTGAAAAAAAAAAATATAATTTTTCCCTGTGTATTTCTGTAACACTCAATGCGGCCAATAGATTTGATTTCGAAATTTTAGGTTTTTTCCCGAAAACAAAGGGAATGTACTATTTTTTTTTTTCTTCTGGTGACACTTTTTATAATGTGACCTGATTTTTTAATAATTTGTTAAATGCGTTTATCTATTAAACTTTAAAATAAAAATAGGTATTTTTTTTAAATTCATTTTCCTTTTCATGATGTCTCCATTCAAAGTGATTGTTTCTATAAAGAATGACTATTTTTCCAATAAATGATCAAACTTAACCAACTCCAAAACCTTTTTTTCAGAAAATTTCCTGAAATTTTTAAATTGAAATGTTGAAAGTGCTTTTACTGTTAAGACAAGACAATAATTCTGATTTTTCATTTTTTTACGTTGAAATTTAAATCCATTAACTTAAGTAATAAGTATTTTACTAATGAAAGTTTCCAAAGAAGTTATTTCAAAATATCTTAAGTACAAAATATTTCAGACATTTCAAGAATAAAAAAATACTCCAATCCGGTTGATTCAAACAAAAAGTCTGCTTTTTTTTTCAGGAATATCTCATCAATCAATTGATTTATAAAAAAAACAATTGTCCATTAAATTTAAACAAAGGATTCAATTATTTAAAAAAAAAACTATCATAAAATGCTTCATATACTATTACAGGGATGTGCGACAAAAGGTCAAAGGACATAAGGACGAATGGACAAAAGGTCGAATGGACAAAAGATCCAATGGACAAATCGTCGAAAAGACAATATGTCGAATGTGACAAAATGAAACAAATAATAATAATTATAAACTTCTAAAACATTCGATTTTTGTGTGAGTTCATCCATCCTTTAAGAAATGATTTATTTTTTCAAATAAACAGAATAACTTCCAAAACATTTTGGAGAAGTTTTCCATTCCCTAAAAAAGTATTAGTTTTTGTTATAATATTGTAAGTTATCCCATACTTTAAAACATAACCAAATCTTTTAAAAAATGACGAATTCTGAATTATTTTTATGTTCCAAAAACAACCAATTTTTGATTGTCTTAATATTTTCAAACATGAGCATTTCTATAAAAAAAACGACTTCTAAGAATTGTTCATTCAACTTATTCTTGACTGACGTAATGTTTTTGTGAGTTTATCCATTCTTTTAAACATGAGCAGTTCTTTGAACACAATAAGATCGACTTCCAAAATATTTTGGAGCCTTATTTTTATTTTTAGAAAGAACCTATTCTTGACTGTTGTAATGTTTTCGTTAGTTTTGCCATTCATTCAAATATGAGCAGTTCTTCGAAAAAAAAGTTTGACATCCATTTCCAATATTTATGAACATAGCTATAATAGCTTTACTGTCATATTTATTTTTTCCATTCTTTCAAATATTAGCGGTTTTTTCTAAAATACTACTTTTTTTTTAGTTTTTTTTTTTATATTTATAAAAAAATAACGGTTGGTTGGAATATAAGCAAAAATTAAAAAAAATAAAAGTCTTGCTTCTTAAATATTGTTGCAAGTTTTCTATCCTTCATGGTCACATTAGATCCTTAGAAAAATCTGACTTCAAAAATATAGCTGTATACATTAAAAAAATTTCGATCGTATTTATTCATATTCAGAGGCATGTTTTTATTCAGAAGACCTCTAATTTTTAAGACTGTTAAAGTGAAATGTTTAAATTCAACCTTTTGTCCTTTCGACGTTTTGTCCATTCGACCTTATGTCTTTCGACCTTTTGTCATATATTCGGCCCGGATTTTTCGGGGGATAAAAACTTGACATACAATTTGCAATGACCTTATCCAAACAAAAAATATAAATAAAAAATAAGGCTCTTAAACTTTCAAACTAAGATAAAGTATATTAATTATGATTAAATTTTCTGTATTTTCTTTTTCAATAAAATTTCCTGTATTTTCTCTTGAAAACTTCCAAAATAAATTGAGGTTCCCGAAAACAGTGAGATTAATCATAAAAAACGTTTGAATTATAAATTTTATTTAAAAAAAAAAATCAATATGATAATAGATAAAATGTACTATTTTTTTATTCCAGCAATTATTTAAGCCAACCTCTACACTTTCAAACCTCAACCAAAGTCAACACTTTCCAAACAAAGAACGCAAAACTCTTTGTCTCGCCGTCCTAACTTACGATCCTTACTTCGCAAAAATTCGCAAGCCCCAAATTGCACCGCGTCTCATCTCATTGTAAAAACCACAATTTCTCAACAGCCGCGCGGCAGCCTAAATTAGCCTTTATTTTTTCCCAAGGAAGCCAGAATCCTGCCCGTTTCCCGTGAAGTCCCTCGCAGCAACAAAGTCATGAAGGATGGGCTGCTTGGTGACTAACGCAAAACTTGAGTTGGCAGGCAAAAACCGGGGGGCCTTCTAAATTGGGCTGAACGCTGAGTTATGAATCGCAGAAGCTGCTACCAGGAACCGATTGACTCATGCGTGAAATTGCACAATTTTTGGGGAAGAATCCTGTGCCCTTTTTGTAATCAAGATGGGAGGTTTCACTTTTTTTTTGAGTAATTCAAAGTTACGGACTTGACTCAACCACACAAGATGGTATAAATGAGGGAATAATGAAGTGATGATGATAGAGTTTGGAATGATTACTATAAGGAAATTTTGGAACTTTGCCTTGTGAGCAGAGTGGTGTTTCAAAACAGTCTATTATTTTAAATAATTTTTATGTTTTGAGACAAAATCTAAGCCATTCTTGAACCTCTGAGTGTTTGAATCTTCGAGTTTTGGACTTTTTTTTTTTTTAATTTTCAGTCTTTGAGTCTTTGAGTCTATGAGTCTGTACATCATTTGAGTCTTTGAGTTTTTTAGTCTTTAAGTCTTTAAGTCGTTGAGTCTTTGAGTCTTTGAGTCTTTGAGTCTTTGAGTCTTTGAGTCTTTGAGTCTTTGAGTCTTTGAGTCTTTGAGTCTTTGAGTCTTTGAGTCTTTGAGTCTTTGAGTCTTTGAGTCTTTGAGTCTTTGAGTCTTTGAGTCTTTGAGTCTTTGAGTCTTTGAGTCTTTGAGTCTTTGAGTCTTTGAGTCTTTGAGTTCTTTGAGTTTTTGAATCCTTTCGCTCTTGAGACTGTAATAACAACTCATGATCACACTAAGCATCGATTCCAGGAATCCGTATGAGTCTTCAAGAATGTCGACCCGCTCAAATCCGGGATTCCTCGGCTGAACCCCATCGGGCCCGGTCAATGTTTGCAATTTCTCAACTCACCGCGCGGCGATTCCCCCCATCATGATCGATAAAGGAGAAGGATGCTGCTGGAAGATGATGATGCTATCATCATCGTTTAAAATGGCTTTTTGTGTGAGTAATTCCTTCCCCGGGCAGCAGCATGATTGTCGCTGAACCGGTCACCCCTTAAGGTTTATTGGTTTGCGCTTGCGTCCATTACCGAGGTGGCCGCCGCGGTCCAGCATCATATTTTTCTAAGCCAAGGAAGATTCATCCGAACATCCGAAGATGATGATCGCTCGAGCGCACAAGTCGTTTACGTCGGATGCTAAAAATAGCCGCTTATTGATTCGCTCTCCGCAGAGTTGTGGGTCTTGGGGTGAGGTTAGGACGGGGGAGGTACCGAGAGCGGTTACAGAGAGGAATGAATTAACCATAAACACGTAAGAGCGAGTGAGTCTAAGGCTAAGCTTCCCGCCAAGACTTGTTATCGGTCGTCGGCGAGACCGGCGACGATATCCGCGTCCGATCTGGGGGGCTTCTTGCAAGTGCTGTGCCGTGGAGGGTGATTTAGTAATTTCAACCAGCACGATTCTATCGTCGTCGTCGTCGTCTAGAATAACGTAGTTGAGTAACGAGTGGTTATGACTAATGATTGTTGATCGGAACGGAGAAGAGGGCATCGATCGATAATGTAGTGAAGATGATCTTTGTTGTTTTTCTTTTCTATGAATAATGCTGATTTTATAACACTATTTTCTACTACAGAAAGAATCTGGACAAGGCAAATCCTAAAAAAAAATTAAAACACTAGAAGACTAAAAGTCTCCAATCTTCAAGTCACCACGTCTCCAAGTATCCAAGTCTTCAAGTCTTCAAGTCTTCAAGTCTCCGAGTCTTCAAGTCTTCAAGTATTGAAGTATCCAAGTCTCCAAGTCTCCAAGTCTTCAAGTTTCGAAGTCTCCAAGTCGCCAAGTCTCTAAGTCACCAAGTCTCCAACTCTCAAAGTTTTAAAGTTTCCAGATCTCCAAATCACCAAGTCTCAAAGTCTTCAAGTCTACAAAGTGTGTACAAAGTACACGTACGTGACTGCCGGTGGGCTAAGTCTCCAAGTCGCCAAGTCTTCAAGTCTCCAAGTTTCCAAGTCGCCAAGTCTTCAAGTCTCCAAATCTCTTAGTCTCCAAGTTTCCATGTCTCCAAGTATCCAAGTCGCCAAGTATCCTAGTCTTCAAGTTCACAAGTCTCCAAGTCTTTAAGTCTCTAATTCTTCAAAACTTCAAGTCTCCAAGTTTCCAAGTATCCAAGTCGCCAACTCTCCAAGACTCCAAGTCTTCAAGTTCACAAGTCTCCAAGTCTTTAAGTCTCCAAGCCTTCAAGTTCACAAGTCTCCAAGTCTTTACTTAAACTTGGAGACTGTCTTCAAGTCTCCAAATCTCCTAGTCTTCAAGTCTCCAAGACTTCAAGACTCCAAGTCTTCTTGACTTTCCAAGTCTAAAAGACTTCAAGTCTACAAGCCTCCAAGTCTACAAGACCCCAAGTCTCCAATTCTCCAAGTCTACAAGGCTCCAGTCTCCAAGACTTCAAGACTCCAAGACTCCAAGTCTCCAAGACTGCAAGTCTCCAAGACTCCATATCTACTTGACTCTCCAAGTCTCTAAGACTCGAAGTCTCCAAGTCTCACTAAATTTTGCCAGCCTAATCAGACTTTGTACGAATGAACCTTTGCCCGTATCTCCTCCGCAAAACGCATCTTGTAATTGATCCAATTTGTAAAATTTATTCAAATTTTCCACAATTTACGCTCCCGACTTCCGACGGCGACTTCCCGGCCCAAGTTCACGGGCATTGCGGCTTAGCCCATTCCCCGCGCCATTAGCTGCGGAGCAAAGCCAATCAAGTGTGATTATGCTGAGCTGCTGCTGCTACTCCGCGAGACTGTCTACGCCGACGATCTACGACAAACAGCTATGATAATGATCGTGGCAATGACAATGATCTCTCGCCATGATCGCATCTAGTCTGGCTGGCCCAGTAAGTCGCGTGTGTTTGCGCGCTCGCATGAATGTAGTGCAAACCACTTGAAGCTGATCATAATAAATAAATTAGCTTTTGGGGAGGGGAAAAAGTAAGGGGAAAAGAACAGCTTATTTACATTTATTTCTTCAAAGTTTTTCGCATTTCACTCTTCTTCAAACGAGAAATTCATAGAAATAGGAAAAAGAACGCGAATTTCTTCGTTCTGATGAACCTGCGAACGATCTTTGTTGAAGCGCCGCCGCCGTTTTCGATCCTCCCGACCATTCCGGGAAGGTTGTTCCGAACTTGCTTTGCAAGCGTGCGCGAGCATCTTTTTAATGGATGGATACACATGGGGGCAAACATATTTTATATGAAAATAAATGCGCGCCATTTCTGCGCGTACGCTCGTGCGCAATCACTACACTGGGTGACAAAAATTGTCAAAATTGTCAAAATTGTCAAAATTGTCAAAATTGTCAAAATTGTCAAAATTGTCAAAATTGTCAAAATTGTCAAAATTGTCAAAATTGTCAAAATTGTCAAAATTGTCAAAATTGTCAAAATTGTCAAAATTGTCAAAATTTTCAAAATTGTCAAAATTGTCAAAATTGTCAAAATTGTCAAAATTGTCAAAATTGTCAAAATTGTCAAAACTGTCAAAATTGACAAAATTGTCAAAATTGTCAAAATTGTCAAAATTGTCAAAATTGGCAAAATTGTCAAAATTGTCAAAATTGTCAAAATTGTCAAAATTGTCAAAATTGTCAAAATTGTCAAAATTGTCAAAATTGTCAAAATTGTCAAAATTGTCAAAATTGTCAAAATTGTCAAAATTGTCAAAATTGTCAAAATTGTCAAAATTGTCAAAATTGTCAAAATTGTCAAAATTGTCAAAATTGTCAAAATTGTCAAAATTGTCAAAATTGTCAAAATTGTCAAAATTGTCAAAATTGTCAAAATTGTCAAAATTGTCAAAATTGTCAAAATTGGCAAAATTGGCAAAATTGTCAAAATTGTCAAAATTGTCAAAATTGTCAAAATTGTCAAAATTGTCAAAATTGTCAAAATTGTCAAAATTGTCAAAATTGTCAAAATTGTCAAAACTGTCAAAATTGTCAAAATTGTCAAAATTGTCAAAATTGTCAAAATTGGCAAAATTGTCAAAAATGACAAAAATGACAAAAATGACAAAAATGACAAAAATGACAAAAATGACAAAAATGACAAAAATGACAAAAATGACAAAAATGACAAAAATGACAAAAATGACAAAAATGACAAAAATGACAAAAATGACAAAAATGACAAAAATGACAAAAATGACAAAAATGACAAAAATGACAAAAATGACAAAAATGACAAAAATGACAAAAATGACAAAAATGACAAAAATGACAAAAATGACAAAAATGACAAAAATGACAAAAATGACAAAAATGACAAAAATGACAAAAATGACAAAAATGACAAAAATGACAAAAATGACAAAAATGACAAAAATGACAAAAACGACAAAGATGACAAAAATGACAAAAATGACAAAAATGACAAAAATGACAAAAATGACAAAAATGACAAAAATGACAAAAATGACAAAAATGACAAAAATGACAAAAATGACAAAAATGACAAAAACGACAAAGATGACAAAAATGACAAAAATGACAAAAATGACAAAAATGACAAAAATGACAAAAATGACAAAAATGACAAAAATGACAAAAATGACAAAAATGACAAAAATGACAAAAATGACAAAAATGACAAAAATGACAAAAATGACAAAAAAGACAACAAAGACCAAATTGACAAAAATGACAAAAATGACAAAAATGACAAAAATGACAAAAATGACAAAAATGACAAAAATGACAAAAATGACAAAAATGACAAAAATGACAAAAATGACAAAAATGACAAAAATGACAAAAATGACAAAAATGACAAAAACGACAAAGATGACAAAAATGACAAAAATGACAAAAATGACAAAAATGACAAAAATGACAAAAATGACAAAAATGACAAAAATGACAAAAATGACAAAAATGACAAAAATGACAAAAATTACAAAAATGACAAAAATTACAAAAATGACAAAAATGACAAAAATGACAAAAATGACAAAAATGACAAAAATGACAAAAATGACAAAAATGACAAAAATGACAAAAATGACAAAAATGACAAAAATGACAAAAATGACAAAAATGACAAAAATGACAAAAATGACAAAAATGACAAAAATGACAAAAATGACAAAAATGACAAAAATGACAAAAATGACAAAAATGACAAAAATGACAAAAATGACAAAAATGACAAAAATGACAAAAATGACAAAAATGACAAAAATGACAAAAACGACAAAGATGACAAAAATGACAAAAATGACAAAAATGACAAAAATGACAAAAATGACAAAAATGACAAAAATGACAAAAATGACAAAAATGACAAAAATGACAAAAATGACAAAAATGACAAAAATGACAAAAATGACAAAAACGACAAAGATGACAAAAATGACAAAAATGACAAAAATGACAAAAATGACAAAAATGACAAAAATGACAAAAATGACAAAAATGACAAAAATGACAAAAATGACAAAAATGACAAAAATGACAAAAATGACAAAAATGACAAAAATGACAAAAATGACAAAAATGACAAAAATGACAAAAATGACAAAAACGACAAAGATGACAAAAATGACAAAAATGACAAAAATGACAAAAATGACAAAAATGACAAAAATGACAAAAATGACAAAAATGACAAAAATGACAAAAATGACAAAAATTACAAAAATGACAAAAATTACAAAAATGACAAAAATGACAAAAATGACAAAAATGACAAAAATGACAAAAATGACAAAAATGACAAAAATGACAAAAATGACAAAAATGACAAAAATGACAAAAATGACAAAAATGACAAAAATGACAAAAATGACAAAAATGACAAAAATGACAAAAATGACAAAAATGACAAAAATGACAAAAATGACAAAAATGACAAAAATGACAAAAATGACAAAAATGACAAAAACGACAAAGATGACAAAAATGACAAAAATGACAAAAATGACAAAAATGACAAAAATGACAAAAATGACAAAAATGACAAAAATGACAAAAATGACAAAAATGACAAAAATGACAAAAATGACAAAAATGACAAAAATGACAAAAATGACAAAAATGACAAAAATGACAAAAATGACAAAAAATGACAAAAATGACAAAAATGACAAAAATGACAAAAATGACAAAAATGACAAAAATGACAAAAACGACAAAGATGACACAAAATTGTCACAAAATTGTCAAAATTGTCAAAATTGTCAAAATTGTCAAAATTGTCAAAATTGTCAAAATTGTCAAAATTGTCAAAATTGTCAAAATTTTCAAAATTGTCAAAATTGTCAAAATTGTCAAAATTGTCAAAATTGTCAGAAATTTACAGAAATTGACAGAAATTGACAGAAATTGACAGAAATGACAAAAATTACAAAAAATTACAAAAATTTCAGCAATTTAGTTTTTGTCACCCAGTGTTGAGTGTGCCAACTTCTTCTGGATGGTCCGAGCACTGTTTGATGATTGAATAGAGCAACATGGAGGGATCTTCTTCAACTTCTTTTCGACTTTAGCAGGGAAGCAAACACGGAGTTCCTTTTCCGATGCGACTAGTGTGCTTTCTACGGGGTGGAGTTTGTCAACTGCGCCCGTTTGCCCTGTCTGTCCGGTGTCAAACGATGCTGATGAGCGCTTCGGTAGTTTCTCTGTACTTGATGGATGAACTTGGTGAGTCGTCTTCGTCTTGGGAATTTTTGGGATGAAATTGGGTGCGCAGCGTTACGGATGAAGTACAATTAATTTATTCGGTGGAATCTGTTGAAATTCGGAGAATTTAGCTATGAAGCACGCAATTTTCTGCAATAATTACATTTCTTAAATGATTTTGTTTCAACAAATTTGTTAAAACTAAACTTCGCTCTTCGTACAACCAGCAACGATGACGAAATCAACCCGAACAGGTTTTGCTCCAAGTCTACCAGATGGGAAAAATCGCCGATAACGATTACGCTTCCCTCACAGAGCTTTGATGGTCCCCATCTCACACTGATTATGATAGATTCTTAGCGTTGTTTTTGCAGGCTCCCCCCAAAGGAACTTTACCCGGAGAGGATGATGATGATGCAGCCATGTGTACTGTGGTCACAGGTGTTTTGGCTGATCCTTACCTGAAGATAAGACCGCGGTGGTTCATAGCCTCTGCGCGCAATTCTGCGGGAGATAACATCAATAAATGGAGGTGTTTTTTGCAATGAGAAAAAATATAAAAAAAAACAAGCGATAAATAAACACACATTGCAGGGTTCAACGAATCCATTAGAGTGGAAAGAAGCGTGGACTTTCTGCTGCTCATCTTCAACAGCCTTGTATGTTTTTGTAAAAAAAATAGTTTTTCGATATCTTATGTGTTTATTTTTTAATTTATACCGATGCTAAAACAAAGCTAAATCATTTTCTTTGATTTTTGAACAAATCCTAAGTCTGGTCTTTCAACATAAATTATTATTTTTAGATGCAAAACCTGATTTGCAATCTTAAATAACCAGTTTTTTTTTGAAAAGTTAACAATTTTGGTTTGATTTTCAATGTTTTAAAATTATTTTTTTTTGTTTTTTTTCTGCTCATTTCAATATTAATAATTTTTCTTATCAGGACAAGGACAATCTGTTGACACTGAGAAATAAAGTTTTAGAAAACAATAAACTTTAAGATGCAATATTTTAGCAACAAGTCTCAAAAAAAAATTATCACCAAAGTCTCAAAAAAGTGGTTAAGTTTTTTTGAGGTTTGAAAAAAAAAATATTTGCGGGGGTGAAATATTTTTTAAATATTAAAAAAAGATTTAACCAAAAATGCTAATAACTTCAAAATGGTGAATTAATTCACAAAAAATGATGGGTCATTTTTGATTGGAATATTGGATGTGCATTAGGATGACAATAAAAAAAAAAAATCGACATCAGGGATACCCTCTGATTCGATTCCATAGGCAAAAATAAGTATTTGTGCCAATTTTGAGCCAAATCGGTTTAGGTTTAGGGGTCGATTATTATCGTTGAAATTAATATGAGGAAAATCGAAAAAATGTATACAGACAAACATCGCGGGTCTCGCTTAAAATTGTTCAAGTGTGAAAATTTAATTTTTTACAACTTTGTCGAAGGATGCAAAACGATCCTAGTTGATCCTGATTTTTGGTGTTTTTTTTAGTAAAAAGTATTTTCTCATTTACTTGCTATATACTCCTTATATTCTTTCAAGTATGCAAGCCGATTTCTTTTCATCGTATTGCTAATAACTCATCAGGATCATCTTGGATCTTCTTGCATTCTTCGACAAAGTTGTAGGAAATTAAATTTTCTAAAAAAATCTCACACTTGAACAATTTTGGGCGAGACCCGCGCCACCTGGCAGAAAAAAACTGAAACAATGTTTTTCTCCATAAATTTTTTCGATTTTCCCCAGATAAACTTCAACGATATAAAGCAGGCCTGCCCAACGTCCGGCCCGCGGGGCGGATCCGGCCCGTGAAGCCATTTCCTTCGGCCCGTGACGGCTTTTCAAAAATGTTCTATGACTGGCCCTCAAGATTATTCATGAAATATTCAATAAATAACCCTCTACCGCCCAATTTTTTTTTCGAAAATTTTTATTTTTCCCGTGTTTAGGAGGTCATTTTAAGCAACTTTTGTTCTACGAAAAACTTTACTTCTATTGTTTTATGTTGTTGTTGTTTCAATTTTAGTATTTTAATCTGCTTTTATCTTGCTTAGTTTATATTTGTTTTTGGTAGTATTTGGCCTACTCTACCACCTCCTATTATTACATTTTGCCTATCTAATTTTTTCATGTTTTTACAGTAACTTTTTCAATTTTTTGCATGTTTTTCACATTTTCTGCTATAAAATGGCAGCATTTTCATTTAAATTGTAAATAAATGTGTAAAGTCATAGGCTGGGGCACTAGCAAAATTACTGCATACTTCTTTTTACTTAAAATATAGAAAATGTTAGTAAAAAAACACTGCTAAAGTTGACCTCTAAAAAAATGACACGTTTAAAAACATTGGCAAAGTCACATAAAACAAGTAAAACTTCCAACCCATAAATTATCTAAAATTTTAAGAGTTCTTCTTTCCAATGCTTTTTAAAGATCAAAAATTGGTTGAAAAATGGATTTTTGGCGATTTTTTAAATCGAAGGCCCGTCTAAAGGCGGTGTTGGGTTGTAGAGGGATAAACTGAGTGTCTAAATAAAAAAAAAATAAGCTTGAGATTAAATTTTCACATATGTTAGCAAAAATTTAACTAAAAAATTTTTGGTTTATTTTTATTTTTGCAATACAAATTCAACGTATTATTAGGATTTTGCCTTTTTATTTTTTATGATCTTTGTTTCAAAATCTAACATTCTTCATGTTTGAATTTTATTCTTACTATTTCTATATTGATGATTTCAGAATCAATCATTTAACTGAAAAATGGCGTAAAAAATAAAATTATCCATTTCGTGAGAATGTGAAAGAAATGAAAAAAAAAAGGATTTTTGTCTCAAAATGTACAAATAGACACTAAATATATTTTATTACAGTTTTCACTGTGTTTACATAAAATTGAAGTTTTTCTTTTTTAAGGAACTTGATTAAAATTGATTTTAAAATTCAAATTAGTATGCAAAAAAAAAACGTTTTTTTAGAACATCTTTTCAGTGATAAACTTGTGTTTGAAACAGAAGCTTATAGGAGGACAAATTATTGGAGCTTCAAGCTTCAATCAAGCAAGCTTTAAAAATAACTGTTTTTGCCTTTTTTTTTTACTAATTTTAAATTAATTATATGAGGGTATTCATTAGCAATCTACAACAATCATTACAATAAATTAAAAAAAACAAAATTAAAATAAATGGAATAAACACATTTTTGAATGATGTGATTCTTATTTGCAACACTAGTTTATTCATTTGATTACTTGAAAAGAACATAATAAAAATAACTTTATGATCTTTTTTTACTTTTTAAATTGTTATCAAACATTGGTTCCGGCCCGTCACTGCTTCAGAAAAATCAGATCTGGCCCGAAGGGCCAAAAGGTTGGGCACCCCTGGTTTAAATCATGACTCCATGGCATTTTTTTACTACTTTAAATTTATGCAAACAATATGTCTGTTTAAATCCCCAAAAACATGTTTAAAACATCGAAAATTCGGAGAGAAAAATTCCAGAAAAATAAAAACCATTTAAATCTAAAATGTATCTCGCTGTTGAGCATCCGCTTTAAATTTCCCCAAATTTCCTACGAAATCGAAAGTGGCCGAACTCGATTTCGTTCATTATGCCCGACCTCTTCCCCGGAACCCACAGCAATCAACCAGTTCCGCATTCTCGATTTCCCCAGAAACCACCCAGACTCAAACCCCCCAAAAGCAGACACCGCGCGCGCCAAACCAGGCGGAAAAAAGCAGCTTAGAGCTCCTCCGTCATTTTGCGTCTGAATCCTTTTCCTGGCAACGACGCGACGGTCGGTGGTGGAGTTGGTGCTAATAGAGGAAGTTTTAATGCTGATTTAATGCTGACACTGATTTAAACGGGGGTCCGTTCGAACGGTTGGTTCCCGAGCGATAGTGACTACAAAGTTGCTGGTTTAATAAGGCAATAAAGAGTTTGGTTTTTTTTTGAATTTTCATAATTAAATTGCGTCTTGCGGGTTAATGAAAATCGCTCAATGTCAAAAGAAGTAATTTCACAGATTTTAAGCGCACCCTCCGCCGAACCCAAAATGACAAACCCCCACTGACATATTGACCCTCCGAACCCTTGAACACCAAACTCGACTTCCCCCATTCAGTCTCAGTGATTTAAATCGCGGAACATCAATCAGCGCGAAACATTCGGCAAAGTGCAACCCCGGAACATAAAAGCCCCCCCCTTAAATTGCAGAGACGGCCCATCGCCGTCAGCAAAAGGTTACAATTCATTAACAGCGACGACGACCAGACGACCCACATGGCTGTCCCGCCATTTGACTAACGACCGGCAGCAAAGTTACAGCACCTCCCCTTAATAGAACCGAGTGCTGTGCGAGAAATTGAAACCGTAAATTAATCCGAACCGCGCTCGCACCTGATGATGATACTGTCTGACTAGGTCGTCCGGAAGAACGCCCTGGGAAAGGGAGGTGGTGACCACCCTGCAAGACTCAACTCGGACGCACTCATCATCCGTGGCGAATCCCGCGAGGAGAGCGTTTTATTGCCCACAGTCAGTGCTGGTGGTGGACAAATCAATCCGAGACTAAAACCTCCACCCCTTGTTTCTAATTAATTAAAGGATTGTAATGATGTTCATTGTGGCGCGACTGAGCATTGGATTCAGTGTCACTTGTGGTGGTACGCGGAACTTGGGTGGAGATTTAATCGGTAGATGAACGTTGAAATAGAGATTTAAATTAGAAAAATGATTTTTTCAAGAAGACTATTCAAAATAAAATTGTATCGTTTTAAAATTCTCAAAATAAAACAAGAAATCTATGTGAATATTTTAAGCGAATAAAATTTTCCTTGCTCATTGATGAAGTGCATCCTGCTCAAAAAATATTGTTTTGTTCAAAGGTCGTACCTACTGTAGATATTCTGGCAACCCTTTCTCGAGATATGGTGAAAGGTAAGATTAAGAGAGGTTTTCTAGAAGAGGATCCTCACTAGCGTGGTTCAGCGATATATGAAAAAGACAAAAGTTGTTATTTTCGAGCGCCTCAACCGGAATTCCGTTCTACTATGTCCCCAAAAGCACTCCTGAAATTTTGAGCCGATTTGGTTGGATTTAGTAGTTCCACCATCGATCTAAAGTTTGTGTGGTTTTTGAGAAAATTACTGTGGAAAATGAGCAATTTCTATATCGTAACAGAAAAAAATGCACATTTTTTTTTCAAATGGCTTCATTCTCGAGATTCATATAGATATTGGTCTGGGGAATAACTTTGTAGAACATTGCGAAACGCTGCGAATTATCCTAAAAAGATACTAGTACCTTTAGATAACCCATTTTGGAGGGGCTTCATGGTGTGGGTTAAAACGGGCCCTTTCTCGTTTGTTGCTTTTTCATCGATGGTGCTTTGACTTCTTTAATCAATGTTTATGAAAGTTATTTTTAGAACCAATGCGAAATTTTATTTCAAAACAACCAACGATTGGTTTGGCCTGCGGTGTTCATTCTTTTCGAAGCGGTGTTGTTCCAGGTCGTCAGAATGTTCACGAGACGGTGTGGCCACCGGGGATGTTCCAGGTCGTTAGTTCTCAGGACGATGTGGCCTCCGAGGTTGACGGAAAGCTTAAAAGACGGTTCGGCCAATGTTGATTTTCTAAGTCGTCGAAATGTTCTTAAGACGATGTGGCCACCGGTGATGTTTCTGGTATTGTTGTTTCTTATAGTTAATAGGACGGTTTGATGTTGTAGGTTAGTTAAGGGACTATATGGCCATCGGTGCTGTTACATGTCTGTAGTTCATGGGACCATAAGAAAAAGTCTGCTGAAAAGTGTTCCTCCGTTGCACAGCAACCTAATTGTTGTAACGTAGTAACTTGGAATTGTTTGGAATTGATTTCATTTCAAAATTCCAACGTCCTCTGTCCAGTATAGAAGTAAAATGGTCAAGACACGCAAGGAGGCGTCCGTTTCGCTGGTCGGAACTACCGACCCGGAATCGTTGGTTAAACTGGTTAAGCTGCCGACGGTGGGGTGCGTTATGAAAAGATTTTTGTTTTTGTTAAGCTCGTTGAACTCCGTGGTGTTTGCTATAAGTAAAACGACGTCCGAGCTTCTACAAGTATAGCAAAAAACCACTATTATTTGCCAGATGCACAAGAACGTGGCCAGGACCATACGGAATCTGCATGCAGATCTGAAAATGGCGCAAAAAGACTCTTATCGCGACACCGAAAGGAAGAGGAAGTGGAAGATAAGGATGGATCAATTGCTGGATGTATCCCTGAAAAATGTTATCATTGAAGACCCGAAAGTTGCAGAATTTTTAGAAGATCAGAGAAAGAAGCGAAATTATTCTTTATCAAGTATTAACGAGCCACAGCTGTACAAGAGAACTAAGAACGAACATAAGCACGCAGAAGAAGAAGAAGAAGAACAAGAAGCTACAGGTACTCTATGACATATTTTAACTATTGACAATAATGTTCATCTTATTGAAGATGTTGAACATGATTTCAAGCCACCACCACCAAAAAAGATCAAAAAAATGCAACAAAGAAAGAGCGAACCATCCAAACCGGAAATTATAACGGAGGACGTTGCTGAAGCTTTGGATCGAGCAAAACTTTCCGATAGACAGGCATTAAAGATCATTTTACCGGTTATGGACGCTATGGGCCAAGATCCTGCCGACGTACCAATTTCAAGATCAACAATTAGCCGGAAGCGGAAACATGCGCGAAAAGCCATCGCCCAAAAAATTCGAAAGGAGTTTATTCCGGCTGACCCGGGAGCGGTGCACCACGCGCGATGGATGAGCAAATTGATTTATGCCACAAAAATATTCTTGCTTCGAAAAGAAGGACATTTGATTGGACTAAAGAAAGAAGATGAGAAAAAAATCGAGCGGTTTGTTCTGTTTGGTTCGCTCATCTACACAGCAGCTTGGGCAGAAGCACCACTGGCGACGGAAGCAGCCATCAACGATCTGATGCTGTGGAAGAACCTTCAGTTATTCAAAAAGACTGATTCCGAAATCGGTGACGCCGTAAGCAAGGTACTTGAAAGACACCTCTGGTACTTATCGGAGGATCTGCTCGGCATGTCTCTGTTTTCTGTAAAGGTAATTTAATTTAAAAATAAATACAACATAAACAATATGTTATTAATCAAATATTATATAGCTCTCACATCGCGAAAAAGACGAAATTGTCAGGGCCATGAAGGCGAAAACCGCCAGCGCCGAAAGATCTGTAACCGGCAGCAAAAGTGTTATAAACACCAAGAACCCATGTTTGGCCGACTTTGCAACCCAGAGATCTTTGTTGTTTTTTACCAAGATGGAGATAGAAGCATCATTTATGGAAAGCCCATCAGCGACATGGCAGCAAAATTTGAACTTCCAGAATGGCGAAAAACGTGTGAAACAACTGATGATCGTTAATGACCTGGCTGAGAGGGGCGTCAAATTGTGTGAAGAATACTGCAACATTTTAACCAAAGATGACGAAGAGAGAGAGTTCATTATGCAAGTTGTTGAGAAAAATCGGAAGTCCATCAGCACAGATTGCACAAAAAAGGAACTCATGCTTGCATTGAAGAGTGCATGATTTATTACCTAATCTTTAATTGTTGACCTGTTAATTGTTGAAGTTTGCGTTCAGTTATTGAATTAAATCATTAAAAATGTTACGAAAATAATCAAAACAACACAAAAAAAAGTCTTTACTTCTACAATGATAATAGTCCTAAACTCTATCCGAAAGTCTTGATCTCATCTACACCCTCCCAGAGCATTTCAACCGGTGGTCCTATCGTCCCATGCACTAACACATGACTTGACACAACACTAAACCGTTCCATTAACATTCCGACGACCTAGAGTAACTCCGGTGACGGTCCTGAGAACTAACGACCTGGAACATCCCCGGTGGCCACACCGTCTCGTGAACATTCTGACGACCTGGAACAACACTTTTTAAAGACCTACAACAACACCGGTGGACGAACCGTCTTTTAAGCTTTCCGTCAACCTCGGAGGCCACATCGTCCTGAGAACTAACGACCTGGAACATCCCCGGTGGCCACACCGTCTCGTGAACATTCTGACGACCTGGAACAACACCGCTTCGAAAAGAATGAACACCGCAGGCCAAACCAATCGTTGGTTGTTTTGAAATAAAATTTCGCATTGGTTCTACACAGAAAAAAAAAAATCGGGTAAATTTACATCATTTATGATGTACCAAAAGTGCACGTCATTAATGATGTAAATTTAAGTTATGTTCATTGGAAATTTAAATGCCTTCCGATGTAATTGAGCAGAACAAAAACCGCTTTGAAAACATGTAAATTTCCGATGAAATCTACGTAAATTTACCAAGGGTAAAATTTTTTTTGCTCCGTTGAATCTGAAATTCGATGTAATTTTCATACTTTTGGTTTTATGCTGTACTCAAAGGCTGTTTCAAAACCAATGTTTTTTTTTTGTTAATAATAAACAACAACAAAAACATTTCAAGCTTCCAAAAACAGTATAAAATCAAATATTTTGAAAACAACACCGAACCTCAAATCCAACAGAGCGTCAAAGAACTTTTTTGAATATACCAAACTTACTCTATTTAGAATTTATTTAATCCTGTCATCAGCCGACGCGAAGTCGTTGATTGTCAGTTGTTCAAGTTTGCATCTTGAGATTATTTCCTCTGGAAGTCAGCAGTGAAGTGCTTCCTGCCCATCTACGGTAGCTGCCTTGCATACCATCCGCAGTCCCAGCAAGAATAATACCGTTCCGGAGAAGGAGTTGCCCAGGACCCAGGAATGCTGGATATAAACACTGGCAAAAACGTTCTCGAAGATGCAACCTCCGATCACTCCCAGCACGGTTATCAGCAGCTCCGGGTTGAAGAAAACGGACTCGATAATCTTAACTACGACTATAACTTTTCCCTTCATAAGTTTAAGGGTGGAGTAAGCCAAGTCCGCCATCTGGGAGCACGGTGGAATCGACGGCCAACGGCCATTAGCAGATTCAACGGGCTCATTTTCCGCGGCCGCGTTGGCTTTGATCTTGGAGATCTCGCACAAAACGTATCCGATTGGGTTGAGGAACGCCAGCGAGATCGACGCCAACAGGTAGATGTACGACGCATACTCGGGGTGTATTTTGGAGTACAATGCCGTTACTAAAATCGAAAAAAAACACAAACTTTAGTAACGCTCCATCAACTAACCCCCCCGTCAACTCACCAATGGGGAACACAATCACAAAGTCGTTACTCTGGCTGCCGTCATCATGATCTAATTGTCCTGTAGCAAATTGAGCGGCTTCTGCTGCTGCACCTGCTTGAGCTGTTTTTGTTGTTGGTCTTCCCCTTAATCAAGCGTGGGCGTATTGATAGAACTTAGGTTCTGAGAGATTGGAGGAGAGAGAGAGGTATATCAAATATTAGTACGTAATTCTGCAACGTCTCACTATCATTCCAAAAACCTTACCCTTTAATGTGACCACCCGTTGCTGCCTCCGGCCTTTTCGTGCGCCAGCGTTATTTTTCCGGCAACACCGCTTTCGCCACCGTTTATCTGAAAAAACACTGCACCAACGGACGGGTTGTCCACCAGCGCCATCCGCCAGCAAAACAGTTCTCAATTTCGTCAGACAGATCACTACCGGGATGGACTTTCTCAGTCGAGGTCACACTTCCGACAAAGTCGATTGTGACAAAATATATCACTCAACCCGATCACACACATTTTTCAACGATCGCAGTAGGCGACGCTGTGGGCAACAGCAAACAGCCCTCCCAAATATTTATAAACAAAGTTTTTTTTTACGGGTCACTCCCACGCTCTCTCCTTTTATTTCCCAACATCATCCACCGAATTCCTCACAATCCACTTACACTAAAGAAAAAAGAACCGTCCCTTTGTGCGCTCTCCGTTTACTGCGGATCCTGCGGCTTGGACCATTCCACGTTCAAAATCAGATGGTCGTAGCCGTGTCCGTTGAGCAGCTTGATGGCGGAGGCGGCGTCGCGGCGGGACTTGATGTGCACGTACGCGAAACCCTTGCACAGGCCGGTGTTCTTGTCGCGGGCCAGGAACATCTTGCTGTGCGGCCAAATCTTCTTCACCAGCTCCTCCAGATCGGCCTCGGTCATCGCCTCGGACAAGTTGGAGATGCGGATCGCCGTGGTGTCGTCACGGCCGCGCGGATTCGCACCCAGCGCCGCCTTCTGGCTGTCGCGCATGCTTGGCGGCACATACTTGCCACTCTTGATCGGCGCGCTCGACGACTTCGGTTGAACCGCCGGCACCGGCTTTGCCTTGCCCGCCTCGTACGACGTGCCCTTGTACGGACACAGCACGGACTAATGCTCGCCCTCGCAGATACGACACTTGGCAATGTTCTTCAGCGAGTCCAGCGCGTTGTCGGACTTTTGCTCCTCCTCCTTGTTGCTCACAAACTGCATGTAAATGTCTTCCGATACGAACGTCGTTTGCGGGTTCGGCCCCGGCCGAGTCGCCAAACTTGGCCCAGTTCTTGCGCTTGGCCACACTCTTCGGCACGACGAGCCGCGAAATCTTGTACGTCCGGACCACTTTCACCTTTTTGTCGTCCTTGTTGTACTTGTACTCGGTGACGACCTTCTGGCCGTTCTCGACGATCTCCGTCGGCGGCGGCAGCGATCCCGAGTCCAGCTCGACCTCATCGGCCCTGGAGGATTTAATTTCGTCGAGCGCCGGCATCGTCGTGAACTTTACTCAACAGCTAGTTTAACAACGAAAAAACGATGGAATTGTACCGGGAAAGCTGGAAAATGTTCCGCTCGCCGAAATTTACTTTTTTACGAGCACGTCAAAAAAGTAAGGCTATAAACAAAGCTTGACGTTTGGCAATCAATGAAATTGATAATTAATAGACCGGTAAACTAAAATATTGATTTTTTTGTCGAAGTTCAAATTACCCAATTTAGGGTAACCCTGAATTTTAAACGAAATATTTTATTGCTTATTGCGACATAAAATCACGTTTCTCCTGCGCTGTGAGTGACAGGAGATAAATGCCGACTAACTACCGCAGTGTAAAAATCAGCAAGTTGAACTGAAATTCTGCATTGATTTGGCTGTCAACTTGGTTTGTTTTGAATACTTTCCAACAATTCAGCTGAAAACTCAAGGCAACCTTTGACAACAGCCAAAAATTTGTTCTGCGGTTGTCATGCGGCCGTCATGCGGCCGTCATGCGACCATTATCTTGCGGTCGTATCACCACGCGTGAACTCTAATTATTGACGCCCGCAGTAATATTGTAATTGTAATTGATTGTTTATTTGTGACGAGAGCCTGTTAGTTTACAACTTTTTATCAGGTTAAGGAGGTATCTTTAAGATAGAAAACGGAGATAAATAAACCAATAAACCATTGAGCGGATCCAGCGTAAGAAGGCCAACGGAACGACCGTGTACGTCGGTTTGCACCCATTCATGTGTCTGATCATCAAGCTGAAGATGAACAAGGTTCGCAAGAGGATCCTGGGTCGCCGTCGCTGGACGCAGGGTGGCGTTTTCCAAGGACAAGGGCAAGTACACCGAGGAATCGGCCGCGACCTCTGCGATGAAAGCTAGATGTTAAGCTCACCCCTCACAAATTCAGACCGCGATCCTTTTTTTTAAACAATAACGGGCCTTCTGTGATTGGCTGTTCCGTTGCATTCTAAAAGAATAACAAATTCAATTAAATTTGATGTAATACCTCCACAATTAGGCAGCGGAACCAGCCAAAAGCAGTTAAAGATGAACGAAAGTTAATTAGTTTTAAATAAGACATAGAATACTTACTGAAGTTTTCGAAGCTGAACCATTTAATTGCCAAATCAGCAAATAGATGCCGTCCGCGACTATTTTTAAGTTGCCCCTAACCGGCATCCATTGTTTTTCAAATCTCCCGGAATACTTGCATCCACCATGACATTTTTCGAGATTATTTTCGTAAAATTGGGCACTCTATCCACAAACAACATTATTTTGATTAGCGCAAACCATTCATAACATTGCACTGAACGGCAACGAATGGTTTGTTGTCATCATCCGCTTAGCTGTCATTCTCAAAACAAAGTTGGAATTTAAATTTAAATGCTTTATGCGTTTACGTTAGCAAAATTTTACATCAAAAGAGCATTTACATGCTTTTCATATTTTCAAATTATTGATTTCTCAGGAACAAAAAATCCATTTAAGTGTGATTCATGCATTACGTTGAATCTCGTTTTACAATAAGGTTGTTTAAATGCGAAACATCCTTTTACAATGAATTTCAAAATTACATTGAGCATGTTTACGTTGAAAACATCGTTTCAGTGTTGGGTAAATTTACATTTTTTTTTCTGTGTAAAAATAACTTTCATAAACATTGATTAAAGAAGTCAAAGCACCATCGATGAAAAAGCAACAAACGAGAAAGGGCCCGTTTTAACCCACACCATGAAGCCCCTCCAAAATGGGTTATCTAAAGGTACTAGTATCTTTTTAGGATAATTCGCAGCGTTTCGCAATGTTCTACAAAGTTATTCCCCAGACCAATATCTATATGAATCTCGAGAATGAAGCCATTTGAAAAAAAAATGTGCATTTTTTTCTGTTACGATATAGAAATTGCTCATTTTCCACAGTAATTTTCTCAAAAACCACACAAACTTTAGATCGATGGTGGAACTACTAAATCCAACCAAATCGGCTCAAAATTTCAGGAGTGCTTTTGGGGACATAGTAGAACGGAATTCCGGTTGAGGCGCTCGAAAATAACAACTTTTGTCTTTTTCATATATCGCTGAACCACGCTAATCCTCACTCTCCTAAGCTTTGTTCCAAGCGTTTTAAAAAAATATTTTAAACCGGCATTTTAAAAATGTTAGGGGTAACTTGATCCCCCTTTCAATATTTTGAAGAAATCTTAAGCAAAATGTTTCTTATTTATCCAAACTTTTAATTTTCTATAAGTGACAGAAATTTCACATTAAACCTGTACGGTTGTGTTCAGAATATAACAAGTTTAGTATGTAAAATATTTAAATACTTAAAATATTATTTTTTAGACCAAAATTGAGCATGTTTACAAAAGCTGGAAATTTTTGTTTACAAAACTTTTAAGAAAAGGTTCGAACTGCAGTAAGTTATGTACAACTATACTAAAGGAAACTATGTATGAAAACCCAGCCCAATTAATTAATCTTGAGGCTGATTCCAGTGACTGTAAAAATGCAGGGATCAAGTCTCCCTAAATTCACTTATAAAAATAATAGATTTTAAAAATAGTTTGACAGTAAATTTAACGTTAAATGCGTAAAGGCTTCCTAGTTGACAAGTTTATCAAACAATTCATGTTTAAAAAAAAAAATTTTTTTTAGTGTATTCTATACATATCAAAATAAAGAAAAAAGGTCTCTTGGAGGTTTTTTGCAGAACTTTTTAGAAAAATTTGTGTAACTCAATCTAAACATTTTTTATTTTTTCTCTCTGTTTTCTACAATGAGTTTAAGTCAATTTCGCACAACTTGCTAGAACAAAGCTAATTGTTTTACCCACATGCTGACGAGATACAGGCTTGGGATCAAGTGTCCCCGGGGATCAAGTGTCCCCACTCTCCCCTACTCCAAAGTTACCAATAAAACAGTCTAAGCTTGAACTCGAAACAAGAAGAACTTTTTACTTGATATCCGAAAGAGTCTTACAACCACGTGTCTAGATTGAAGTCGAAGCAAATTGGCGACGAGGATGGGATGGGACCTTATGCGATAATTAAATTGGATGATACCGATTCTCACTTTTGTATAGGATTTTTCAGTGAAACGATTTTTTTTCTTGAGGTTGGTGTTCATGTATTTTGTCCAACAAAAAAACCAGAACAGTGTCGAAAGTATTGTTTTTCGAAACAAGTTCAAAAAGTTGAACATTTAAGCACTGAAAAGCAGTTCTCTACGAAATCTTTTTTAATTTTTGTATTTTTTTAATCCGGATGAAACTGTTTTTAGTGCCTTCGGTATGCCCAAAGAAGCCATTTTGCATCATTGGTTTGTCAATATAAATTTCCATACAAATTTGGCAGCTGTCCATACAAAAATGATACATGAAATTTCAAATCTGTATCTTTGGAAGGAACTTTTTGATCGATTTGGTGTATTCGGCAAAGTTGTAGGTATGGACAAGGACTATAAAAATTATACACAGTAAAAAAAAATATGATTTTTAATTTAACTTTCTGTCATTAAAACTTGATTTGCAAAAAAATACTATTTTTTTATTTTTTTATTTTTTGATATATTTTAGGGGACATAAAATGCCAACTTTTCAGAAATTTTCAGGTTGCGCAAAAAAACTTTGCCCGAGTTATGAATTTTTGAATCAATACTGATTTTTTTTTTAAAAATATCCAAATATTGATCGCAAAAATTGTTCAACTTCATAAGGGAAATATACCCTTTCTAATCAAACACCTATCTTCGTCATATGAGTTTGATGCTCGATTAAAGCTCCAAAAATACTATTTAAGCTATAAACTTACTAGCAACAGCACCGCCTCGAGTAAGCACGCAAATTTATGCCATTTACTGGCAAATTTAATGCACTTTTGATCATAATTTCTATTTTGCGAGACCATTTCTCATCATTTTGGTGGCACACACATCCACACGCTTAACGAAAGTCGCCATCAATCTCTTTTCACTTGCGCTAACGATTTCAAAGCGCTTAAGATATAAAATTGCTTCCAACTACCGGCAACATGTTCTTTTGCACATTAGTTAGTCACTCACTTGAAAAATAATCCCAAAACATGTAAATAGTTAGCAAGCGCCATCAAAAAAACAAACGCGCTAAGTCTTTTGACGTTTGACTTTTGACGACCCATTCCAATCGAAGGCTGGAGAAAACCGAGCGAGAAGCGAAGGCCACCAACACCACCAGCAGCGCCTGTTGGAGTGAGCCAGTGATGCCATGCTACGTTCTCGACTGATTAGAATATATTGGGAAATATGTTTTTAAATGCTTGTAAAAAGAATAGCATAACTTTTAATAAAAGTGAAAATTAACAGAAATGTTCACAAAAAGTTGCTCTACTCGTTGGTGTACTTGGTTTTAGGCTTCAGATTATCCAGCATCATTCAAACACGACCGCTTACTAGGCTAAAAATGGGTAGATTTCCCCTATTTCGATGTAAAATCAAATTTGCAATCAAAAAGTACTTTAGTGAAAATAACTTTTTTCCAAAATAGTCGCATTTATTCATTTTTTAAAATAAGCCCATGTTTGCCCAACTTCGAAAAAAAAAATTTCAACAGCTGAGAAAACGCTCTATATTTTGCTTTTTTGAACTTTTTTTGATACGACCCTTAGTTGCTGAGATATTGCCATGCAAAGGTTTAAAAACAGGAAAATACATTTTTCTAAGTCTCACCCAAACAACCCACCATTTTCCAACGTCGATATCTCAGCAACTAATGGTCCGATTTACAATGTTAAAATATGAATCATTCGAATTTTCCGATCTTTTCGAAAAAAATATTTACAAAAAACTTAAATCAAGACTAACATTTCAAAGGGCCAAACATTGAACACTAATTATTAAAAAATGAATAACTGCGACTATTTTGAAAAGAAAATCACCTTAAAACTTAATCGAAATTTCTTTTTGATACTGCAAATTTGATTTTACATCGAAAAATGTAGTTGAAATATTTTTGCGACCAATATTTCGATTTTTTTTTTTAAATCGGTATTGTTTCAAAAATTAATAACTCGGTCAAAGATTTTTTGCCCATTCTGGAAAGTTCTGAAAAGTTGGCATTTGTTGTCCTCTTAAACGGATCAGAAAATAAAAAAAAAATTGTGTTTTATTGCAAATAAAGTTTTGGTGACAAAAAGTTAAATTAAAAATCACAAAAAAAATTACCGCGTATCAGTTTTTTTCAGTGTAGTCCTTATCCAAACCTACAACTTTGCCGAAGACACCAAATCGATCAAAAAAATCCTTCAAAAGATGTATCTGATGATACATGTGATGTATACAGATTTTTGAATTATCACACATCATTTTTGTATGGACAGCTGCTAAATTTTTATGGAAAATTATATAAACGAACTAATGATGCAAAATTGTTCTAAAAATGTATGGGCGAATGTGGGGATTTTTACTTGAAAAAATAAGTAACAAATTACATTTTTTTTGAGATTTTCAATTTTGAGAAGCTTTCTTTAATTTTTTAATCGTAATTCTCGGAAACGATTACAAAGTGGTTAAGATCGCAAAATTAAGTGTAAAATGGATTTTAAAAATGTTGAAGTTTTGGTGCTTTGGTGTTTTCAATAGAATTGTTGCAAAAGACCTTTTTTAATTTTTATATTTTACACTAACGACCCTTTTGATTTTCTTTTTAAAATTTTGTTATTCTCTTATGTTTTCCCTAAATGGAAAAATAAAAGTGGTAAGCTTTGATATTCATAATTGTTCTTGAAGGATTTTGAAAGTTGTATCTAAAGAAATCATGAAATCTACTGTTATAAAGATTGCTATTATTTTTAGTTTTATTCTATGATTTGTTTGCTTAATTTGTTCAAAGAATTTAAAGCTAAATAAACCGCAATTAAATTTCAACATGTGCTTTAGTGCATACCTTGTTTGACGTCTCATCACAACCTCCTGTGAGTATGCTCGTCTTTGACCCCGGCAGGTGCCATTTCCCTATTGACTTTGGCTAATTTAATTGTATTAATTATCCCAGATATGATTATTATTATTATTAAGCCTTAAAACAAATTCCATTCCACCAAATCACGTTCGGACCCCGGGCCAAAGTGTTGACCACCGCGGTCATTGGTCGAGGCTCGCGGATTTGCGCCTTAACCAGTAAGGCATTGTAGTTTGGCTCGAGTCGAGAATTAATTTATGGAGATTTCAAGATTGCACTGGCCTGGCCACGACACTGTGTGCAGCATCCAATTCGCTCTCTGCACATATGTGGCAAGTTGAGCGCTAGTCAGAAGGCGAAAAACGACAATTGAATTCCGCTCGCGAGGTGCACTTTAATTGGTGATTAAAGGCAATAAATCGATTGATAATTGAATTTCCGGCTTTGACAAGCAATAAAACATAAAACACTTGGAAATCGTGTACGTACTCTGGTGCTACCTGACTTACCCGATGCTGATTTCAGCTTTTTTTTACTTTGTAGTTGTTTGTAACTTTTGCGCCAAAAAGGGAATTTGCCTTCCACAAGTTGATGGAACAAATAATTTTAATAAATTGACAATTACCAGATTGATTTATCGCCTTAATGTGCGGTCAGTGATCGGTGCGCACTAAATTTGGCATAAATGACACATTTCAGCGGATATTTGTCGCTCTCTTCGTTTTTGGAATTTGTGAATGCAATTACTTTCGTGGAACGTGCACTTTGTTTTTGGGAGGAGCAGTTTGTTGACGCGTATCGCAAATCGTGGATCTTCGCACTCGCAAAAATGTGCAATTTTTGAAGACGTTGATTTGGAAGAAAGTGACTTTAATCGACTGGGGGACATATTTACGGCTACTTATTTATGGACAAATTAAACTGCAGCTTAAATCACGGGACGAAATGATTTACAAAAAAATAAAGTAAAAATGCGAACATTAAAATTTTAATTATTTTCGTAAAATAAATTATTTTGTGAAAATTTTAGTGTTGCATCAAATAATTAACTAAAAATGAATATCAAATTTCGTATTGCAAATTTTGAAAATTTAAGTATTTTTGAAAACTACGAAATTTTATGAATTTTTTTGCATTTCAAAAAATAATACTCTTAGAATGAGAAAATGCATAACAAATTTCGTCTATATATTGCAAACCCATTTTGCAATTTTTTGAAAATTTACTATTTTCAAAAAAAACGGTATTTTGTGAAAATTTACGGTATTTTGTGAATTTTTTTTGTATTTAAAAAAAACTGTAATGAAGTGAAAAGCATACAAAATTTCGCTTTGTTTGATACCCATATTTCAAATTAAAAAAAATGAGTATTTTCGAAAAATACGGTATTTTGCGATTTTTTTTAGTATATTCAAAAACAACCATAATGAAGTGAAAAAGCATTCAAAATTTCTCTTTGTTTGATACCCATATTGCAAATTTGAATTATAATCGAAAAAATACGCAATTTTAGGAAAATTTCAGTTTCTTCAAAAAAAAAATCTTCTAATGAAAAAATGCATAACAAATTTGGCCCATATATTGCAAACCCATTTTGCAACCCATATTGCAAATTTAGAAAATCTGAGTATTTTCGAAAAAATACGGTATTTTTTGACATTTTTAGTATTTTCAAAAAAAAAACTCTAATAAAGTGCATACAAAATTTTACTTTGTTTGATACCCATATTCCAAATTTTGAAAATTTCAGTATTTTCGAAAAAAATCGAAGTTTTATGAAAATTTTTGCTTTTTTTTTAAATCTCTTATAATGTGAAAATACATAACAAATTTCGCTTAGTTTGATACCATATTGAGTCATATTGCAAATTTGAATTATTTTCGAAAAAATAAGCAATTTTATGAACATTTTAGTATTTAATAAAAAATCTTATAATGAAAAAATGCATGACAAATTTGGCCCATATATTGCAAACCCATTTTGCAACCCATATTGCAAATTTAGAAAATCTGAGTCCCAGCAAAATCAAATGGCGTCTCGGGCGTCGCGAAGTGCGACGCATATCTTTTTTGCCGGGGCCGATTTTTCGAAAAAATGCCAAACTTTGAAGGTCTGGTAACCCAGGGTTACCAGGTCACAATTGAAAAAATCTGGTCAAGTACCGAAAAAAAATCTGGCAAAATCTGGCAGACGTAAATCTTACAAATTTGAATAGGAAAAGAGAGGTTAATACGAATTAGTTCAAAAGTTTATAGAATTGAGATGTATTAATTGATTTTTCGGCCTCAATAAGATTGAATTTTTTTTTTTTTTATAAAATTTCAATTCAATAGAATAGAATAGATTTTCAATTTTAATCGTTCATTTTGATCATTTTTTTTTTCTAAATTGGCAGAAAATGAAAAATCAGGCAAAATCTGTCAAAATCTGGCACAGATAACGGTAAATCTTTAATCTGGCTGACACTTTAAAAATCTGGCAATCCCAGATTTATCTGGCAACCTGGCAACCCTGTCTGTACCGACCTCCAGGATGCTCCAAACTTCAATGTTATATATACCAAAAGATGCGCATGGATCTGGCCTAAACGCCAGTGATGTTTTTGGTAAACGCATTGGTGGCCAAAGTGCCTCAAAAATTGTCATTTTTGAAAAAATCTTTTTTTATGGGTTAAATCCCATTTTAAATTAAAGGGCGGAGCGCCAGCTCCTGTTACGTCCAATCAAGCTCATATTTGGGATTTGGGCTCAGTATGCCCACCGGAACAAACCCCTGAATGCCTGCCAAAAAGTCATTTTTGTTACATCCTAATACCCATATTACAAATTTTGAAAATTTCAGTATTTTCGAAAAAATCGAAGTTTTATGAAAATTTTAGCTTTTTTAAAAAAATATCTTATAATGTGAAAACGCATAAAAAATTTTGCTTAGTTTGATTTCAATATTAAAAATTTAAAATTGTGAGTATTTTCGATAAAAAACGGTATTTTGCGATTTTTTGAGTATTTTCATAAAAAAAAACTCTAATGAAATGAATAAGCATACCAAATTTCGCTTTGTTTGATACCCTTAACGCAAATTATGAAAATTTGAGTACTTTTGAAAAAATACGGTTTTTATTTTGAGTATATATACTTTGAAATTTACTATGTTTTCAAAAACTATCGTCTTACTGAAGGCATTCAAAATATAACATGATTATTTAAGATTCTTAAAATGAGTTGTTGTCCATTATCGCCGATAGAGTTATCGAAATATCGATAATGATAGATTATCGTTATCGTCCCGTCCCGACGATAACGATAGAATTATCGTCATCTTTATCGAGACTTGATAATTTTATCGTAAACAACCTTGGTAATTTTGGTCCTTTATCACGAATCCATTTTTTTTATACCTCGTGAAGGAGGGCGATGCGTCCCTTTTCATTTTTAAATATTCGATAATTTACTCGGTAAATTTAGTATATAACAGGTTTAAATCAATTTTTGATAAAAAGAAAAAATCGGTACCAACTTGACCATTAAAATACCTATACAGTCCTTGGTCAGTGGCTTCTGACCACAATTTGGCAAACTTGCGAGTTTAATTCGACATGTGCCGATTGTGTGTGACTTCGGGGCAAGGAAAGTTGGCACTGCGAATTGCAAATTGTAAGGGAAAGGGGGTGGACAAAACCAGAAGAAAGCAGTTGTACGATTTGCTCGACTTTTCGGGAGGAGGCACTTAAACTCGATCGCAGCTCTATTTTTAACCCCTTTTGAGGGGTTCTGTGTTGTTGCCAGGTGTGAATTGATTGTACGCTGCATATTTAACCGCGTTTTTTTTTTTGCTGAAATGCTGATTTGCTGCTCACTCACGATTTGTGGCCTTTTGTTGGTTGCTAACACTTTAAATGGCTTCTTGGCAATGTATTCAACGCGCGCTAGAAGAGGGCGCAAAAAATCGGAGCAAAATCGATCTCAACACTGTAAAGAAAGTCAATTGTCGTAAAATAGAAGAAATTTTATGCCCTCGCGAATTTTGCCAATTGCGAGAATTGAGGTGCAAGCTTGAATAAATCAACGATTAGATTCTATGAGTTCACATTTCACTCTTGTTATTTGCTTGCAAATTGGTTTAGATTAAAATGGAACAAATTTCGTGAAAATTTGGCAACCATTCAGTTGAATAACTCAGGGATGAGTCATCAGCTACTCGTTTTTTGATTTTGTATTTGTTGTATGACTTCAGTGATGTAAATTTGATTTATTTCACATCACATCAAAACTCTACAAACCCCACTTAAGGTCGTTCCCCACCAATCCGTAACTGCCCCTCAAACCTCAGTGATAACAGCACAAATCTGCTCCGTCATCTGCCGCAAATTCCTCGAACCTCGAGAGACCTTCAGGCTCGCTCAGTAGAAACAATCGGAAGGACCGAAGGTTCGCCGGCTCAAATCTCGTTCGAAGGTCACCTGACTGCCTTAGCCCATCTGGCACCTGCCTCGGCGCGCAAAACAAACACACACACAAACAGCCAATGAACTAAGCGTTTGCTCAGCTGCGCACCTGTTCGTGTTAACCCTCAACTGTCTAAAGTTTTTTTTTTGAGAATATTGTTTTCTGAAATTGGAAGAAAATTTAAGAGGCTTAAAATGTGTGCATTTTCTGTACTTTTTTTAAAAATTAAAATTAAAAATAACAATAAAATCTGTTAACCCTGGCAACCCTGCCCAAAGTTTCAAGTACTTAACTGAAATTTTCATACGTCTTTTAAGACAGATGTCACACATTGATGATAATGAGTTTTTAAACTCTATTGGTGTAAATATCCCAAGTAACAATTTCAGTTTTGTAATAGTCTCAAAGAGTTTCTTTAGAATTCTTAAGAAAATTCAAATGAAATGCTTTATGGTCCTACATGCTGAGTTAAATACCAGTTAAATCAACATTAAATCCAAAATGGACTATTTTAGGAGGTTATCAAGAGTATTTTTGAGGAGCATGTTAAAACTTACCACTTTTAATGTGTGCTTTATAAATACATTATAGAGCTCTTCAAAACAAGATTAAAACTGCTTGGCTTGGAAAAAGGTTTTCTTGAAGTCTGTAATTATTCTTGAATGCTATATCAGGGCATGAAGTATTTATTTATTTGTTTTGCAGTAAAACCAAAAGGTTGTACATCAGAGGTAATGACATACAAATTTACTTGATTAAAATAAATTATTCTTACACGCAAATACAATGACTGATGGCAGATGATAATAATTTAGCAATATTATTTATTGTAACTAAGAAATATTTGTTGAAGTTTATACTTATAATAAGCCACAACAGTTATGCCAAAAAAAATCATCGACCAATTTTCAAAGATAGCTCGAAAAATTAGTGTGAGCACTTTCAATTCCCTGAAAAAAAGTTGAGATTTTTTCAAAAACTAATAATTTTTGCTTGTAGTTGCTTCCAAATTCAATATGGCTGCGTTTTTTTTTGTCCCTTGCTTCTTTCAGCAATATGGCGAAATTCGATAAGTATAAATGCTCTTGATTAAATATATTTTAAATCTATTCATTCTTGAGCAGTTCTGCCCCAAAACTAGCCAGAACATACCAGATTTATAAAAGACTTATAAGGACTTTAATCAGAACCAAAACGTTTTATCATGGTTTGCTACAAGATTATATCGCACATGGCGGGACCGTAGCACATGCATCTTTTTCAGCTGCAAGTAGATCGCCTTCGTTGGTGGAGAAATTGAATTTCAAAATAACTGAATAAAAAACAGAATGGTTTTTTTTTTGCTTTTTAACGATATTTATTCATTCAAAAAACACACAGCATGAACACACATAAGATCACTTAATGAAGAACCAACTGACGCAACTTTATTCGTGTAGCTTTATAAACACTGTCCTTATTACCACTATTGTTAAGTGATCGTCACAACATTTACCGCAGTTTTTTTTTACTTTTCCCTTCACTTACACAAGTAGACAGTACAAAAAGACCATATTATTGATTGAAATAGTTATTCACAAAAAAATACAAAAAACTGCAACAATAGCACAAATGACACCTTGAGCGCAACTGTCAATTATCGGGCGTAACAATACACAAAACTAGATCTGATGGGTTTTATCGAAGACTAATTTACGAATATAAAGTTTTATGGATAGCCTTTTGTACACCTTAAGTATTTATGCCAGTCCTTGTTAAATCTCAATAATCTGCAGACATGTAGCAACACGGGAAAAGGGCGGATAAGCATTTTGACTGCTGGAACTATTCTACAAGTTTCGATACAAAAGGTAACATTTTCACAAAACAAAAGCTGGCTTCCCGGTTACCTTTTAACACTACGGGTTTTGTTAAATAGTTACCTGTTGTTTCAGAATTTGCAAAATTGTGCCAGCTATCAAAATGCTTTTGCGACCTTTCCAAATGACGCTCCAGAAGTGTTCCCCAAAAACTATCAACCAAGCACACTTTATCGGAAATAAATTCATATTATTATTTTTTAATATAGAATTATTTCCCACAATGTAAGAACCGCAGGCAGAGTCGGATATGTTTAAAGGTGAAATAAAAATTCATTAAATCTTTAAAAGCACTTTTTTGGAGCCAATTCCAAGGCACACAACAGTAATAACTATTTCAGGAAAATATTATATATTATTCTTTTCATCAAAACTAAAACACAATAAGAAACAACAAAAATCCATTTTTATTACACCTTGAACGTAACAATGAATTATCTTACTGAATATTCATGAATAATTGTTTAGGGAACAGCTTCACGTTCTGCACAGAACGAAGTTGCAGAGATACTGACAGTTTAAGTCTTTCAGGATTGTAAAAATGCTCTTTGAAGACGAGATTGATTAAAGGCAGACTTCGTTAAAGTCATTTAGCAACAAAACAACCTCTTCAAGATAGTTTAAAGTGTAAGGAATAAAACCTAATTAAAACCTTATATAAAATTCTTAACATTATCTTGAAGAAATCTTGAAACTATTATTAAGTTTTGTGACCATAAAACAAGTAGGTTTAAATCAAAGCTTTAGTAATACTTTATTGCACTTTTTAAAACTTTAATAAAAACTTATAAGAATACTAAGCATAGCATTTGTTATATTATAGACTTAGAAACATACATTTCGATCTTGTCGTGTCATAATGAACTTTGGAAAATTTGGCAACTCTGTTATGTTAAATCGAGACTTGAAATCAACAGAAATGGAGTAGACTCAGATTAATTTGACTGTCGGTTGTTTTTTTTTGTTTTTCGATAAGACATGATGATTGAAGATCTGACAACTCTGTTTGAAGTATTTTTAATGAAAAAATAATGCTGATTAGTCACAAAGTTGTGTGATATCGATACTTAAAAATGGAACCAATGTAACATTTCTTTCGGAACCATATTTTTTCACATCATTTTATAAACCTTTTTATCAAACAAAAAAAAATTAAGATCTGGCAACCCTGGCTCATGTTAGGACTAATACCATGAAGTTTGTTCATATTTTAAGTGAATTTAGACGGTAATGACTTTCGGAATCGTCCGTCAGTAAATTGATGATCAAAGATCTTTTATGATCATTACAATATTTGTAGATCTGGCAACACTGCCCTGAAATATAACAACCTAACAAGTTTTGAATAAATTACTCAAGAATAAATGCAATAAATTTTAATCAAAATAATATTCTTGCCTTTAGCATTTAAAATAGTGAATATCTGAAGAAAATTCTGACAATCTAGAACAGTGTTAAGATGTATTATTATATGATTGTTTCTTTCCTTAAAAATGGTTTATAAATAAATTTCACATTGCTTAAAACAAAACAAAAATGTTAAAGGGTTCATCTCCACCAGCTCTCCGCAAAACATCTGGAGCAGCATCTAAAGGAGCTTCCTAGGAACTACGCTGCGCGCAGCAGCAGAGCAAAAAAAAATCTTATTGAAATTGATTAAATGTATGCTCATTAGCATCAGTATTTAGTAGCAAATCGATTGCGCGCGAGCTCCGATGTGGAGGCCAATTTCGCAGGGTGGAAGGGGTTTTGATCGAACATAGAGTCGTCTTCAACGACGTCAAAGCAAAGAGCTTCAGTTATTAGACGGGGGCTTCTTCACTGGGCAGCACGAGGACTGGTGAGGATCATCAATTTGTTTGATTTCAAGCGGGGGAAGGAGGGGGAGGTTGGGTAGGGTGCAGTTTTGATCGATTCGTAAACAACGTGGAGTTTTATTGTTGTTTGAATTTTTGTTACATTATGTCAAGCTGTGGCGCTTTTAGTTGAAATCGATAAGAAACATTAAAAGATCAAGAAATGCAAACAATCCCAAACTATAAAAACTTAAAATAACGATCAAAACGATAAGATACGATAAAAACATTAAATAGCGATGAAAACGATAAGATACGATAAAAACGTTAAGAAACGATAAAAACGATAAGAAACGGTAAAAAACGATAAGAAACGATTTTACACAAATAAATAATAATGAATAATAAAAACGATCAAAAACTTATGGGTCGACCAAAAAAATACTTCAGATCATTTGAAATTTACTTCATAAAGCGTATTAAGTTTGCAGCAATTTTTATTTTTCTTGTAGTAAAAGTCTTATATTGACGTTTCGGCTGCATCTTGATGGAGCTTGTTTTGCAAAACTACCTAATAATATAAATTTAAAATGAAAAATATTAAAATCAAACTAACTCCTCACAACAGTTTTTTCAAAGAGCCGGTAGACAATGGACGACGATCCGTTGCCGTTGTCCATCGAGCAGGTTCGCAAGCTTGCCCTAATCATATAGATATTATTAAGGATGATTCAATGAGTCGAGTTCAATGAGCAACTACAACTACCGTAAAAGAATTCACACATGTGGGGAGGGTGCTCGTATGCTTCGTAATATCGGAGTTGTAATCGGCTTGTTTGGAGAACCAAGTGATGGTGATGCAAATGAGAACTTGTCAGTATTAATCACAAATTGTTGTAACGATGAGTTGACTTATCCTAAATTTCATTTGGTTTTTTTTTCGTTGCTGGGTGCGGGGCAAACCTTAAACTTGTTAAACCAAATTAAATTTTCGAGTAAACACGATAAAATGAATAAAAAATAAGAAAACGTAAAAAAACGATAAAAACGTTAAAAACAATAAAAGCATCATAAAATGACTCAAATCTTTTAAATGATTAAATCAAAGGTTTTCAAAGCTTTAACACCCTTATTTAACAGTCAAGAATCGATAAATTCAACGTTATCGTTTAACACTGGAACACCCAAGCCTCCAAAAAAGGTGTAACGGTAACTGCAACTCTCTGGTTCTCCAGCATAAGTAAACCAATCGGGACGTTTTTTTTCCAGTGATTTGTAAGGATGTCTAGATGATCCTAGAACATTGCATAACTCGATTTAATCAAATTTGTAGTTTTTTGTAGAAAAAAGTTGGATCGATATATTTGACATCAAAAACTACAAATTTGATTAAATCGAGTTCTGCAAAGTTCTAGGATCATCTAGACATCCTCAAAATTCACTTAACAAAAAATTGTATCGATTAAGTAGCGAGAGCACCAGCGAGTTGAAGTTAGCGTTCCAAAATTGTTGAACATTTGGGAGTTGGAATGTTAAGATCTAGTGACGATCAAAAACCTCACCTTGCGAAGCAAAATGAAATTTTGGATTTAATACGATCAATCCGAATACAAATGATGTAAATGATAAAAAACGCTAAAAATGATAAATGCAACAAAAAAACTCCAATCGTTGCAATTATTAAATTAAAGAATTCGAAGGCTTTTTAAATTATATTCAACAAACAAAAATCGATAAATTCATTATTATCGTTTAATCTGGTGACGAGCAGTAGAGCAAAAGCCTTACATTGCTAAGCACATTGAAATTTTCAATTTAACACGATCAACCTGACAAAAATTATGAAAACGATAAAAACGATATAAACGATAAAAGCAACAAAAGTGACTAAAATCATTGAAATTGTGAAATTTAAGATTTCAAATGCTTTTAAATCTTCATCAACAGACATAAATTGATAAATTCAATGTTATCGTATAATCTGGTGTCGAACCATTACCTTGCTTAGTAAATATAAATCTTGAATCTTAATCAACAGACAAAAACCGATAAATTCAATGTTATCGTTTAATCTGGTGACAAGTAGGGCAAAAACCTTACCTTGCAGAGCAAATTGATTTTTTTTAACACGATTAAACCGACAAAAAATATGAAAACGATAAAAACGATATAAACGATAAGGGCAACAAAAACTTTTAAACCTTAATGAACAGATAAAAATCGATCAATTCAATGTTATCGTTTTATCTGGTGACGAGCAGTAGGACAAAAATCTTATCTTGTTAAGAAAATTGAAATTTTTGATTTAACACGATCAAACCGACAAAAATTATGAAAACGATAAAAACGATAAAAGCAACAAAAATGACTAAAATCATAGAAATTGTGAAATTAAAGCTTTCAAATGCTTTTAAATCTTAATCAACAGACAAAAATCGATAACTTCAATGCTATCGTTTAAGATCTGCCTCGCATTGAGTCAACCAAAAAAGTTCCTTTCTTTCCCTGCTCAGTTTCGCAGTAAAAAGCTCAAACCCCTCCGCGACCGATAATGGTCGCACTGGGAAAAAAAACTAGCCAGGAATGTAAACTAGGAAGCGTTTGTGCGAGTGCAGATTTGCTTCTTTTCTCGTTTTTCTTCTTCTTGTTTCCCAAGTTTAGTTGTTGTTGTTTCGGTGCAAATAAAATGTCTTGACCGTTTTTTTACGACCACGACGGTCAACTCGCCGCGCGGCCAGAGAAAACGTGTGTGACTTCTCTTACTTGCTTTTTTTCTTCTGTCGTTTTTTCTTTAACTTTCTTGATCGACTTGTGAAATGCACACGCACATGCTGATGAGCGGCGGTAGGATTGGAAGGTAAATTGAAGAAGCTATGGTTGCGAAAAAAAAGCACGAAAGAAACAAGAAACGCAGAAGAAAGAGGTACTAACTTTGGCCCAGTGGAACTAGTCAATCAGTGTTGTGGGGCTTCTTCTTTTACTGGTTTTTTGATGGATTTGCGGAGGGGGACATTGGAGCGAGGGGGGTAGGCATGAAATGGCTAATGCTCAGTCAGTGCAGGTACGAAAAGTGGAGCGTTTAGAAGAAAGGTGAAATGGTATGAAAGATCAATGAACTGCTGGTCTGACAGGATTGATGCTTTTAAGGCTTTCAAACTCATGATATTTTTATGATTTTTTTTGGAAATAGATTTTTTCAAATCCATGCTAAGAGGTGACTCTCTCCTAAGATGGGTTAAACAAATGAGTAATTCTCTACCACCTCACACGAAAAGTCGGGAAAAGTTACCCCGACCCCTTTCCGATTTGCGTGAATCTTTGTGCTAAGGAGTAACTTTTGTCCCTGATCACGAATCCGAGGTCCGTTTTTTGATATCTCGTGACGGAGGGGCGGTACGACCCCTTTAATTTTTGAACATGCAAAAAAGGCGCTTTGCAATAATTTGCAGTCGGAAACGGGGATGAGATAGAAATTTGGTGGCAAAGGAACTTTTATGTAAAATTAGACGCCCGATTTAATGGCGTACTCAGAATCCCGAAAAAACGTATTTTTAATCGAAAAACACATTTTTTTTAAACTCTGCAAATAATTGAAAAACACCTCTTTTTTCGCATGTTCAAAAATGAAAGGGGTCGTACCGCCCCTCCGTCACGAGATATCAAAAAACGGACCTCGGGTTCGTGATCAGGGACAAAAGTTACCCCTTAGGACAAAGATTCACGCAAATCGGAAATGGGTCGGGGCAACTGCTGTGTGAGTTGGCGGAGAATTACCCATTTGTGAAACATGCATGGCAATAAGAAATAATTTGCTTTATTACTTGATTCAACACATGAAATTTCTGAGATATAATTGTCAATTGGTCACCATCAATTCAAATAAAACTTTCCCCAATTTGCCACGAACAATTTGCATGACATCTCGGCTAAATAAAAATCTCATTTTTATTGCTCTGTCCCACCTGTCTAAACCGCAAACACAAAAATTCCCCACCAATTGCAGTCACCTAGCTGGCAAACGCCACCAATAAATCCATCAACCTCGGAGGGACTTCATTGAGACGACACACGTGTGCCCATATCTTGGATGCCGTCAAGGTCCAGATCCCACGGCGGTCTTAATCAATATGAGTGATTGCAACTCACCGGTACAAATTGAACCGATCCTCCACCACCACCACCCAATCAAGCCCGGGTCCAGTTGAGCGATAGATTTATGGGTCTACCCGGCAAAACCGTCAAAACGAGGTGGCGCGAAAATATTTCCACCTTTCTTCGGGACGGGGGGCGTCGTCTGGTTGATTTTGCGAACACCTAGATCTGCCCAGACATCAAAAGTTCCCATAGAGTCGTCTTCCCAAGTGAGCATGCATGTGTGTTTGCCTTTTGTGTGCCAATTCAATCAATCAAAAAACCCTAAGGCACCACCACAACAAGCTCTACTGACCTCCTACTCCGTCGCTTTGGTTGAAACAAGGGGGAAGAGGGAAAGACCTGGACAGACTCAAGCTGGAACGCTGGACTTGGAACTGGACTGGAACGCACGCTGAATGCCAAAAGATGCAAATTTCTAAGCGCGAGCATGCTCGCATTAATGGCGCACTTTGCAGCGTTTTTCTAGGCGCTTCGAAGGGTTGTAAAACGTTCGAAACTGTCCGCGTTCAGCAGAACTTACTTACATGCCGTGTGATGTGATTTGAGCAGAAAAACTTTAATTATAAACCTTGCAAATTTTTTTTTCAAATTCCAAGCTAGAACTTCTGTCAAAAATTGTCGAAAATCTGTCAAAATTGTCAAAATTGTCAAAATTGTCTAAATTGTCAAAATTGTCAAAATTGTCAAAATTGTCAAAATTGTCAAAATTGTCAAAATTGTCAAAATTGTCAAAATTGTCAAAATTGTCAAAATTGTCAAAATTGTCAAAATTGTCAAAATTGTCAAAATTGTCAAAATTGTCAAAATTGTCAAAATTGTCAAAATTGTCAAAATTGTCAAAATTGTCAAAATTGTCAAAATTGTCAAAATTGTCAAAATTGTCAAAATTGTCAAAATTGTCAAAATTGTCAAAATTGTCAACATTGTCAAAATTGTCAAAATTGTCAAAAATTGTCAAAATTGTCAAAATTGTCAAAATTGTCAAAATTGTCAAAATTGTCAAAATTGTCAAAATTGTCAAAATTGTCAAAATTGTCAAAATTGTCAAAATTGTCAAAATTGTCAAAATTGTCAAAATTGTCAAAATTGTCAAAATTGTCAAAATTGTCAAAATTGTCAAAATTGTCAAAATTGTCAAAATTGTCAAAATTGTCAAAATTGTCAAAATTGTCAAAATTGTCAAAATTGTCAAAATTGTCAAAATTGTCAAAATTGTCAAAATTGTCAAAATTGTCAAAATTGTCAAAATTGTCAAAATTGTCAAAATTGTCAAAATTGTCAAAATTGTCAAAATTGTCAAAATTGTCAAAATTGTCAAAATTGTCAAAATTGTCAAAATTGTCAAAATTGTCAAAATTGTCAAAATTGTCAAAATTGTCAAAATTGTCAAAATTGTCAAAATTGTCAAAATTGTCAAAATTGTCAAAATTGTCAAAATTTTCAACATTGTCAAAATTGTCAAAATTGTCAAAATTGTCAAAATTGTCAAAATTGTCAAAATTGTCAAAATTGTCAAAATTGTCAAAATTGTCAAAATTGTCAAAATTGTCAAAATTGTCAAAATTGTCAAAATTGTCAAAATTGTCAAAATTGTCAACATTGTCAAAATTGTCAAAATTGTCAAAATTGTCAAAATTGTCAAAATTGTCAAAATTGTCAAAATTGTCAAAATTGTCAAAATTGTCAAAATTGTCAAAATTGTCAAAATTGTCAAAATTGTCAAAATTGTCAAAATTGTCAAAATTGTCAAAATTGTCAAAATTGTCAAAATTGTCAAAATTGTCAAAATTGTCAAAATTGTCAAAATTGTCAAAATTGTCAAAATTGTCAAAATTGTCAAAATTGTCAAAATTGTCAAAATTGTCAAAATTGTCAAAATTGTCAACATTGTCAAAATTGTCAAAATTGTCAAAATTGTCAAAATTGTCAAAATTGTCAAAATTGTCAAAATTGTCAAAATTGTCAAAATTGTCAAAATTGTCAAAATTGTCAAAATTGTCAAAATTGTCAAAATTGTCAAAATTGTCAAAATTGTCAAAATTGTCAAAATTGTCAAAATTGTCAAAATTGTCAAAATTGTCAAAATTGTCAAAATTGTCAAAATTGTCAAAATTGTCAAAATTGTCAAAATTGTCAAAATTGTCAAAATTGTCAAAATTGTCAAAATTGTCAAAATTGTCAAAATTGTCAAAATTGTCAAAATTGTCAAAATTGTCAAAATTGTCAAAATTGTCAAAATTGTCAAAATTGTCAAAATTGTCAAAATTGTCAAAATTGTCAAAATTGTCAACATTGTCAAAATTGTCAAAATTGTCAAAAATTGTCAAAATTGTCAAAATTGTCAAAATTGTCAAAATTGTCAAAATTGTCAAAATTGTCAAAATTGTCAAAATTGTCAAAATTGTCAAAATTGTCAAAATTGTCAAAATTGTCAAAATTGTCAAAATTGTCAAAATTGTCAAAATTGTCAAAATTGTCAAAATTGTCAAAATTGTCAAAATTGTCAAAATTGTCAAAATTGTCAAAATTGTCAAAATTGTCAAAATTGTCAAAATTGTCAAAATTGTCAAAATTGTCAAAATTGTCAAAATTGTCAAAATTGTCAAAATTGTCAAAATTGTCAAAATTGTCAAAATTGTCAAAATTGTCAAAATTGTCAAAATTGTCAAAATTGTCAAAATTGTCAAAATTGTCAAAATTGTCAAAATTGTCAAAATTGTCAAAATTGTCAAAATTGTCAAAATTGTCAAAATTGTCAAAATTGTCAAAATTGTCAAAATTGTCAAAATTGTCAAAATTTTCAACATTGTCAAAATTGTCAAAATTGTCAAAATTGTCAAAATTGTCAAAATTGTCAAAATTGTCAAAATTGTCAAAATTGTCAAAATTGTCAAAATTGTCAAAATTGTCAAAATTGTCAAAATTGTCAAAATTGTCAAAATTGTCAAAATTGTCAAAATTGTCAACATTGTCAAAATTGTCAAAATTGTCAAAATTGTCAAAATTGTCAAAATTGTCAAAATTGTCAAAATTGTCAAAATTGTCAAAATTGTCAAAATTGTCAAAATTGTCAAAATTGTCAAAATTGTCAAAATTGTCAAAATTGTCAAAATTGTCAAAATTGTCAAAATTGTCAAAATTGTCAAAATTGTCAAAATTGTCAACATTGTCAAAATTGTCAAAATTGTCAAAAATTGTCAAAATTGTCAAAATTGTCAAAATTGTCAAAATTGTCAAAATTGTCAAAATTGTCAAAATTGTCAAAATTGTCAAAATTGTCAAAATTGTCAAAATTGTCAACATTGTCAAAATTGTCAAAATTGTCAAAAATTGTCAAAATTGTCAAAATTGTCAACATTGTCAAAATTGTCAAAATTGTCAAAATTGTCAAAATTGTCAAAATTGTCAAAATTGTCAAAATTTTGACAATTGTCAAAATTGTCAAAATTGTCAAAATTGTCAAAATTGTCAAAATTGTCAAAATTGTCAAAATTGTCAAAATTGTCAAAATTGTCAAAATTGTCAAAATTGTCAAAATTGTCAAAATTGTCAAAATTGTCAAAATTGTCAAAATTGTCAAAATTGTCAAAATTGTCAAAATTGTCAAAATTGTCAAAATTGTCAAAATTGTCAAAATTGTCAAAATTGTCAAAATTGTCAAAATTGTCAAAATTGTCAAAATTGTCAAAATTGTCAAAATTGTCAAAATTGTCAAAATTGTCAAAATTGTCAAAATTGTCAAAATTGTCAAAATTGTCAAAATTGTCAAAATTGGCAAAATGGGCAAAATTGGCAAAATTGCCAAAATTGTCAAAATTGTCAAAATTGTCAAAATTGTCAAAATTGTCAAAATTGTCAAAATTGTCAAAATTGACAAAATTGACAAAATTGACAAAATTGACAAAATTGTCAAAATTGTCAAAATTGTCAAAATTGTCAAAATTGTCAAAATTGTCAAAATTGTCAAAATTGTCAAAATTGTCAAAATTGTCAAAATTGTCAAAATTGTCAAAATTGTCAAAATTGTCAAAATTGTCAAAATTGTCAAAATTGTCAAAATTGTCAAAATTGTCAAAATTGTCAAAACTGTCAAAATTGTCAAAATTGTCAAAATTGTCAAAATTGTCAAAATTGTCAAAATTGTCAAAATTGTCAAAATTGTCAAAATTGTCAAAATTGTCAAAATTGTCAAAATTGTCAAAATTGTCAAAATTGTCAAAAATGGCAAAATTGTCAAAATTGGCAAAATTGGCAAAATTGTCAAAATTGTCAAAATTGTCAAAAATGGCAAAATTGGCAAAATTGGCAAAATTGTCAAAATTGTCAAAATTGTCAAAATTGTCAAATTGTCAAAATTGTCAAAATTGTCAAAATTGTCAAAATTGTCAAAATTGTCAAAATTGTCAAAATTGTCAAAATTGTCAAAATTGTCAAAATTGTCAAACATTCTAAATAAAATTCACAAAATAACAAAAATCATAAAATTGTTTGTACATCATTAGAATCATGTTTCTATTAAAACATTAAAACATTAAAAAATATCAATGAAAAAATAAAATTTTGTTTTTGCAATTCCGCTGTAAAACTGTAAACTTTTCCTGTCTTTCTGGAGAAACGAAACGGCCTACTTTTCCCTACAAAAAATATCAGAATGGAAAATTAATACCTTTCAATACCAGTGCCGAAAAGCTCAACTTTTCAGCACTGAAGTGGGTGCTGAAAAGAGGAACTTTTCAGCAAAAGTATCGAAAAGTAACATTTTTCAGTATTGTTTTGTTTTGATCGGTGAATTTGCTTAGCACATGGATGTTTGGCATAAAATTCCATCCAATAAGCTTTTTTCGGAGTTGCAAAAAATGTTGTAAGCAACTCGTTGCAAAACTTGATTTTTTCAGCACCCAATGTACGACTCGTGCTGCAAAAATCTTCTTTTTGCAATTCCGTCGTGAAACTACTTACTTTTTCTGTCATTCTTGAACGACGAAATAGCCTACTTTTCTGTACCAAACATAACAGAATCGAATAGTAACACTTTTCAAAATAAATGCTGAAAAGTTCTCTGACGAAATACATGAAAATTTGACTTAAAATTTCACTCAGTGGGTGTTTTTCGGAATTGCAAAAAATGTTGTATGGAACTCGTTGCAAAACTTGATTTTTTCAGCACTCGTCGTATTTATCCAACTCGGTGTACGACTCGTGCTGAAAAAATCCTCTTTTTGCAACTTGTTGCATAAACTACTATTTTGCAACTTGTTGCGTAAACTACTATTTTGCTTCTTTTGCATCTTTTTGCAAGTTGCAAAAACTACTATGATTGTACTGTTATTTTTGGCGATGAAAAGTAAATGTTAGTAAACTATCTGTGAACATTTCTACTTTTAAATTTTTTTCGATGGTAATTGAATTGTTTTTGTGATTAGAAAAAAACACTTTGTTTAAAAAACACTTTTATTAAATTTATTGTTTCCCTGATTGGCGTTTGTGTGTTTGGTTTACTAAAATACCAGAACAGTGTCAAAAAGTGCAACTTTTTGAAACAAGTGTTGAACAGTTGATTTTTGATATTTTTTAATATACGAAAATACAAAAAAAATGTTTAATTTTAGAAATAGGTTGAGTTTTTTTTTTGCAATTTTTAAACATGTTTTTTTTTCAACTTGTTATACTTTCAGCAGGGAAAACATTGAGCCTGAGGGGTGAGTTAAATCGGTGAAATTTTTTATCAGTTGTAGTGATATTTATCTATCTCTCTAACCAGATCATATCTATGAGCTCCAAATTGTGTGACACTCAGTTACTAATTTCGAATGAACTTATTGAGTGTCCTTCTCCTCGTCCTCTCAAAGTACAGTGAGGGGAATCGAATCCTTCCCAAAATTTCCCCCAACTTGAGTTTCCCTCAACCAAAATCTCTTCGCGAGAGCATCCTTACTGTTCTCTTAGCCTCTCTCGCAGCATCCATTTCTCTCTCCGAGCATCCTTTCAAAAAAGGACACCAATTTTCTCCCGCTCCACCAACACAGCCAAACAAAGTTGGAGAGAAAAAAGAGAGCAAACAAAAAAAAACTTCCTCGTCAAAACGCCGGCCGGAAGAATCGTCTGGATTTCCCAGAATCCAGATCCGTTTGCACCGTCAACGAGAGTGTTTCGCCGCCGTCCTTTTCAACCGAACTCAATTTGTGCGAAATATATATTTTGAGAGTGTGTGTGCGTGTCACGCGACGCGTCGCGACGTCTGCGAGTGAAAAGTGCCGGCAAATTAGACGTCCTTCCCCCGCTTGTTACCCACCTTAATTTAGTGTCCTACCCCTGTGGAAGGAAGGAAGGAAGGGGGTTTGGGGTTGTTGCGTACCCCTAAACTGCTGATTGGATGATTTATGCTAATTTGGATTTTGGTGCTGCCGCGTGAAAGGTGAGTGAGTCTACACGGCGAATTGGATTTGGTGAGATTTTGAGGGAAGTTTTTCCTTGGTGGAAAAAGTTTTTGAGGTTGAGTGAAGGAAGAAAATCCAAGTGTGAAAATTGGACAAAGTTTGTTCCCCAACGAACAGGTCGTAAATCCGTTGTTTGTCCAAACAAGTACTTATCGGACATCCCCTCCAACCTGTGTTGAGACGGAGAAAAAGAAAATCACTTTCCCGAAAAGCCCCGAAAAAAAATCTTCTTTTATTCCCAGCCGTTATCGTTGTCTGAACAGCAAATTCAATCCCTCCAAGTGTGTGCAGGGAAATTGTATTGTCGAGAGTGGGAAAATCGACCAGGGGGAAATAAGGAAGGAAAACAGGAAATATCAACCCCTCCCACCCCAGCCCACATCTCTTCCAGGAAATTCCCCAAAGTCAAATCATAATAGCCGACCGAAAACGGTCCATTTTCGTAAATCTCCTTGAAGCATAAGAAGACGAAGAAGACGACCGGCGAAGAACAAGCAATAAAGGTGGGTGAGTGTCAATGTCAGATTATTTACTCTAAAAATAACTCTCCTCGGCTGCACACAATAGAGAGTCGTCGTCGTCGTCGGGAAAATATTTGATGTTTTTCCTAGTGAGCACACACAAAAATACACACTTACACGAAAATGCCGACTCATGTAGCAGCAGGAAATGCCGGGTAACGTGCTGGACTGAAAGGGACAATGGACATTGCTGGAAAAAGCGAGAACGCGTAGCGACCTGGAAAATTGAGCGAAATTTGTTTGAAATTCTGACAAAATTTACTTTTAAAACTTTAAGTTTAATGGAATGGTGTAACCATTCTTCTTCTATAAGTTTTCGTATCATGAAAATGATGTAACGTTTCTTCTTAAAATATATTAATAATTGTACTTTAGCAGTAGGTCGTCCAATTTTCCCAGGTTCTGAAAAGTCGAGAAAAATATTTTTTAAATCCCGGGAATTCACGGGATCCCGGGAAATTTTTAAAACAGTCGCAAAAGCTATGTTTTCTATATTTTTCACGCTCATAGAATTAGCTCAATACTATTAATTGGGTATAATCTACACTTTAATCTAAACAAGGATAGCAGTTTTAAAATAGCTTGAAAGAAATTAAAAATATGTTTTTTTTGTTCTGTGTTGTGCTTTGGAATTCAAGTTTAACACATTTTTTAATCCAACATGATTCTTTCTCTTATAAATAAACTTGGTTTATTTAAAAAAAACTGCAAAAATGTCTTAAAAAGTGTCAAAAAACATGAAACAACACAACAAAAAAAATTATACCAGTAAATGTAAAATTTTAGTTTAGAATTTCATGTTCTATGTAAAATTATTTTCACCGTCACTACTACCAAATCGATGTACTAATTGTTTTGTTCTGTTCCTGTTTTAGCCGAAATCAATCAAAAATCGAAGCATTTTGCAAAAAAAAACTGGCTTAAACAGCTGTCTTAATTTGTAACATTTGTCTTGAATTGACCCGTATGCTTGTTTTTGATTAAAAATAGATAAATATGATATTTTTTCAAATATAGAATAATAAATAACGGGTCTTTTAAACAAAAATTAAATAGAAAATTGTTTCTCTCTTCTTCTTATCGAGTACTAAGTATTCAACTGTTCATCTTTTTCCACATCCTTATATGAATCTCCAGACCAAAATTTGTTTTTTTTTCATTTTCGGGAATTCCCGAGACAAAATATGAAAATTCCCGGGATTCAGGAATTTCCGGTATTGATAAAAATCCCGGAACGTTGTCACGGGAATTTCCGGGATGAGCGCACTTTTCAGCAGTACAATTTTCCAAAAATCACAGCAGGTTTTGTAAATAATTTGTAAACTTTTTAGAAAATATTATACAACGTTTACTATTGCATTTCTAATCAAGTGTGACCACCGATCGGAAAAGAAATATGAAAGCATACTGAATAAATATTTTCATAAATTCTTTCAAATTTTGCGAAATTTTCTCAGTTTCATAACTGTTTGTTGAATTTTGTAATATTTATTTTCAAAATTTTGAAAGTTACGACGAAAATTTTTATTTTCAAAATTTTGAAAGTTACGACTAAAATATTAAATTGTGTTTTACTCCCCAGTTTAAAAAAAAAATGTTGTCATCTTCTCTGGTAAAAAAATTATTAAAAGTTATATACAACAATATGTAAAGTTGCAAAACATCAACGAATTTAAGAAAATATATTTTTTGCACTTCCGTCGTGATTTTTTTTACTTTTCCAGTCATTCTTGAGCGATGAAACGGCATAAAAAGTGTTGTAAGCAACTTTTTGCAAAACATGATTTTTTTCAGCACTCGTTTTTATTTAAGTCTCGATCCAACGAAACAATGTATTTTAAATAGTTAACAATCAGTTATAAGTATTTAAATGAACACTTTTACTGTCAGCAATATGCTTTGCCTTCGATTTTTTTGAGGGACAAAAACATGAAATAAATTCATCAATGACCTTATCATAAATATTTTTAATAAAAGTATTCAGCATTACCAACATTTAAATCTTCTTGCTAATTTCACAAAAATAGAGTTGATTTTTATCAATGTTTGTCATGAATATTCTTTTTGAAAAGATATAAAAGAAACTTAATAAAATGTCTAGATATAAGATAGATAAGATATTTATATATTACAAGCTTTTCCCGACAAACTTCGTTCTGCCTTTTTTTCGTTTGTTGACGTTTTTATCTTTTTTGCTTATTCAGCCTCCTGTGATCAAAATTTGATTTTACGTAACATTCTCCATACAATTTGCCGATGCTCCGGAATCGGTTCCAGAGTGGCCAAAGTGTCAATTAGTTAGCGTATAAACTTTCCTTGGGCTTATATGAACCCAACGCAACAAAGAGCACTTCGATCCGACGATCCGTATTGAACTGATTCGCGTTCGAACAAAACCGTCGAAATTTTTTATATATATAGAAGATAAGATAAAAAAAGAAAAAAATGAATTCCAGAATCGAGATTTGAAAAACGATCCATAAAAAAGAAGGCAAAAATGAACACTATTTTCAAACAAATATAATAATTTTTTTTAAATAACTGTCCAATTAATTGTAAACTGTTCACAATATATTGCGATACACTGATGCTTCTAACAAATTTTGAACTTATAGACCACTGGTGGGGGAGGTTGGTTTTTCATTGAATATTTTTTAAACTCGGCTAGATTTTTTTTAACGTAATCGAAAAGTGTTTTGAATAATTTTTGATAAATTGCATTGGGTTTTTGGCGATTTTGAATAGGGATTTACAATTCTTTCAATAAAGCTCATATAGTGCATTTTACGCTAGCTCAGTTGTTTTGAAACCATTAGGTAAAAAAAGATTTAAAAACATGAAAACAAAAAAAAACAGCGAAAAAAACTTTTTGCGGCACTGTACATCGAAAATTTTCAAAAACTCAAATGATTTTTGAATAAACCCAAACAAGCTAAAACTAATTCCAAACGCAGAGGAACGCATTTTAAAATGATTTCAGCTGGTTGCTTTTGAAATTTAACTGAAATTTTGAAGTTTATTGAAAAAAAATATTTTTTTTTTTGGGTGGCAGAAACTGAAACAAATATTTGTACCTGCCTTATCTGTTTTCAAAAAACAAAGTTTTGACCAAAAAAATATAAAAAATTAAAAATATTTTTAAACTGGTTCAATCATACAATCATGCAATATGTGAGCATCGACTTTTAATTTTCTTCAAATAAATACTTCATTGAAACATTAGAAATTTGCACAGAAATGTGCATTGTACATTATATGCATGTGATAAAGTAACAACTTGTCTAATTTTCAACCAAAAATACTTAAACCTTTTTTTTGGTAATGTTACTGCTTAAAATTTTAGACATATATATTTTTTTTTCTTCTTTATTTTTTGTATTTTTGTGATAAAATATCAAATTGAAAAAAAGTCAAACGAAACTCTTAGTACAACTAAAAATGTAAAATTCAGTCTAAAATAAATTTATTTATTCTTAAAAGATGGTAAAAAATTGAATTAACGTTTTTCTAAAGAACAATATCAAAACTTTCGCAAAAATCAAACTTTAAGTTAGTTGATCTCGAAAACGAAAAATATCATCAAAATTTCTGTAAAGTACTTTTTGAGTTAATGTATTTAAAATTTAAGTAATTTTTTACAAGGTTTTTTTTTTAAATAATCTCATGACACCAAATATAAAATTCCCGAAGGGGTTTGCAACTCATAACGAAAAGGCTTTTATATTATTGATAATTTGACATTTTATCAAGTAGTCACAGACCAACCTTCATGTTTAAATATTGACTCAGATTGCACTGAAACTAATTTTGGTGGGGTAAGATTTATATCCGACGTTTTTTAAAAGGTGCTAAAATCCAAATTTTAATTTCAATTTCCAACATTTCGAAAAAAAATTCTTCGGACTTGATCGGTTTTGGAGTCCCATAAGTCCTTTTTGGAAATAAACAGGTTTATTTAAGAAACTCTTTGTTGATTAAACAACGTATTTTTTAATGATGGGACTTAGGAATTCAACAATAATTACGATATTATTCCACATATGAACATTTTTTCCCCAAAATTTCCTCAAACAATCATCGCAAAGTGCCACTCGGAACATGAATTTCCTCCCCGGAAGAGTTGGCAGGCAACACACAGAAAAAATGGGGAAAACTGCTGCGAGTGAGACATAGAGACGCACACATTCACACACACCAACACCCAGAGTTGGAGGGGGGAGCTCGCGTGTAATCCCACGGGAGAGAGCAGTGGAAATCTGCGGGGGGGGGGTGTTGAGTTTATACAGCATCCCCCCTTCCTCCCCCAAACTTCTCCTGCTTCAGTCTCCACCGAAAATGCGTTCCTTTTTCGCGTACAGCAGTGTCCTGACAACAAAACACAGAAATTTTCGTTCGCCACCCACTTGTGTGCATTCATCACCCACCCCCAAACGTGGGGGGATGGAAGGGGGTGGGGTTGACTAGTCGTCGTTTTTCACTCTCAATTTCGCTCTCTGGTTTCTGGTTCCTAGACTGGTTGGTGGCGCGAGAGCAGCATCACCATGGCTCAAAGTTTTTCTTCCTCAATTTGTGGGCAGTCAGTTGCATGAAAAATTGAAATTTTAAGAATGTAATAAATTTTAGAAAAATATTGGTCAATTTTGATCTAGATTCTTAGCAATTTCATGAGTAAAATTGTTTTTGAACATTTTTTTTGTGCGATTGAGTATTTTGTTTTTTCTCCTCTCAATTTTCATTTTTCGCTTTTCGTTTTTCGTGTTCTAACTTTTGCGAACAACGTCTCAATCCTCCCCCTTCCCCACTCTCCGTCATCCAATTTCTGCAATGTATTCTCTCTTTTTTTCCTTCTTTGACACACACAATGCTCTCAAAAGAAGGCACTTTTCTGTACAACAGAGATCTCTCCAAGCAGTGGGGGTTGGGGGGGGGGGAATGCGGAAAATGCTTTCAGAAACGTGCCGGGTCTTGTTCTTTTCCGTGTTTGATGATATACCGGCGGAAAAATCGAGGGCTCGGCCCCGGGATGATCCTGGCTGGCTGGCTGGCTTTTGATTGGGGGGAAAATGGATGGGGATGAGGCATATTTGACAGGGTGGAAGGGCTCGAGGGGTTATATTGCCGACGGCGGAGGAGCAGACCTGCTCCGTATAATCTGTTTGGAGCGAAAATATTGAATCAGTTTAATGTAATCGTATTATGTTTTTAACGGGAGGTCCTCGCAAAGTGGCGAGAGCCTTTGGAATTGTCGAAGTTGATTTTTTTTTGTAAGAAGGAAGAGCTTTTTTCTCAAGTTATCTGGAATGTTTTCAATTTCAACATATTTAAAACCATTAAAAAATATTATACAAATTTTTCATTCCATTTTTTCTTGGAAGGTGGCTTTACTGAGATCATGGATTAAATTCTATTTAAAATTTAATAAAATATCATCCTTTTTTGATTTCTACCTTCTGGAATTTATGATTTCAAATAACTTTTAATCTAAATTTGTTAAAATACTTTTTCAAATATTTTTACTGCAATAATCAAAAAAATAAACAAAAACTTTCGTTCAAATCCCACATCCCATAGATGTTCTATCAAAGTTCAAACAATCACCATAAATATTTACTAAAACGATCAAACAAACAACCATGACCTCGGCATTCACCCCAAATTGAGCGATAAAATAAACCGAACGCACATTCAGCGTTCATCAAATTCTAATAAACCCACAAATATTCCGCTTGGCTACAACCCTCCCAAAAAATAACAAGAATATTTTCACCCTGAAAAACGCACTCCCCTCTTCTTTTACCAAGTTTAAAAGTGTGCGGTGTAAAGCAAAGTCCTTACGTCTTGGTTTTTGCCTCATCTCACAAGACGACCCCCACCCCAACATACCGTAACTAACATCCTCGTGCATTATTGAGACCAACAATATCACACACAGCACACATACTGCACGAAAATGATGTTGGTGCGTGCTCACACTTCCTCAAAAAAGAGGTCCTTTTGAGGGGTTTCCACGCGAAATTTCAAAATCAAAATCAAAATCAAAATCAAAATCAAAATCAAAATCAAAATCAAAATCAAAATCAAAATCAAAATCAAAATCAAAATCAAAATCAAAATCAAAATCAAAATCAAAATCAAAATCAAAATCAAAATCAAAATCAAAATCAAAATCAAAATCAAAATCAAAATCAAAATCAAAATCAAAATCAAAATCAAAATCAAAATCAAAATCAAAATCAAAATCAAAATCAAAATCAAAATCAAAATCAAAATCAAAATCAAAATCAAAATCAAAATCAAAATCAAAATCAAAATCAAAATCAAAATCAAAATCAAAATCAAAATCAAAATCAAAATCAAAATCAAAATCAAAATCAAAATCAAAATCAAAATCCAATTTCCAATTTCCAATTTCCAATTTCCAATTTCCAATTTCCAATTTCCAATTTCCAATTTCCAATTTCCAATTTCCAATTTCCAATTTCCAATTTCCAATTTCCAATTTCCAATTTCCAATTTCCAATTTCCAATTTCCAATTTCCAATTTCCAATTTCCAATTTCCAATTTCCAATTTCCAATTTCCAATTTCCAATTTCCAATTTCCAATTTCCAATTTCCAATTTCCAATTTCCAATTTCCAATTTCCAATTTCCAATTTCCAATTTCCAATTTCCAATTTCCAATTTCCAATTTCCAATTTCCAATTTCCAATTTCCAATTTCCAATTTCCAATTTCCAATTTCCAATTTCCAATTTCCAATTTCCAATTTCCAATTTCCAATTTCCAATTTCCATTTTCCAATTTCCAATTTCCAATTTCCAATTTCCAATTTCCAATTTCCAATTTCCAAGTTCCAATTTCCAATTTCCAATTTCCAATTTCCAATTTCCAATTTTCAATTTCCAACTTCCAACCTCCAATTTCCAATTTACAATTTCCAATTTCCAATTTCCAATTTCCAATTTCCAATTTCCAATTTCCAATTTCCAATTTCCAATTTCCAATTTCCAATTTCCAATTTCCAATTTCCAATTTCCAATTTCCAATTTCCAATTTCCAATTTCCAATTTCCAATTTCCAATTTCCAATTTCCAATTTCCAATTTCCAATTTCCAATTTCCAATTTCCAATTTCCAATTTCCAATTTCCAATTTTCAATTTCCAATTTCCAATTTCCAATTTCCAATTTCCAATTTCCAATTTCCAATTTCCAATTTCCAATTTCCAATTTCCAATTTCCAATTTCCAATTTCCAATTTCCAATTTCCAATTTCCAATTTCCAATTTCCAATTTCCAATTTCCAATTTCCAATTTCCAATTTCCAATTTCCAATTTCCAATTTCCAATTTCCAATTTCCAATTTCCAATTTCCAATTTCCAATTTCCAATTTCCAATTTCCAAGTTCCAATTTCCAATTTCCAATTTCCAATTTCCAATTTCCAATTTTCAATTTCCAACTTCCAACCTCCAATTTCCAATTTACAATTTCCAATTTCCAATTTCCAATTTCCAATTTCCAATTTCCAATTTCCATTTTCCAATTTCCAATTTCCAATTTCCAATTTCCAATTTCCAATTTCCAATTTCCAATTTCTAATTTCCAATTTCCAATTTCCAATTTCCCATTTCCAATTTTCAATTTGGGTAATTCTCTACCAACTCACACGAAATCGGGAAAAGTTGCCCCGACTCCTCTTCGATTTACGTGAAACTTTGTCTTAAGGGGTGACTTTCCCTGATCACGAATCCGAGGTCCGTTTTTTGATATTTCGTGACGGAGGGGCGGTACGACCCCTTTCATTTTTAAAATGCGAAAAAAGAGGTGCTTTTCAATAATTTGCAGTCTGAAACAATGATGAGATAGAAATTTGGTGTCAGAGGGACTTTTATGCAAAAACACCCGATTTGATGGCGTACTCAGAATTCCAAAAAAACGTATTTATCATCGAAAAAAACACTAAAACAGTTTTAAAAATTCTGCAATTTTCCGTCACTCGACTGTAAATTTTTTTGGAACATGTCTTTTTATGGGAAATTTAATGTATTTTTCGAATCTACATTGACCCAGAATGGTCATTTTTTCATTTAGAACAAAATTTTTAATTTTAAAATTTCGTGTTTTTTCTAACTTTGAAGGGTATTTTTTAGAGTGTAACAATGTTCTACAAAGTTGTAGAGCAGACAATAACAAAAATTTTGATATATAAACATAAGGGGTTTGCTTATAAACATCACCAGTAAACTCGATTTCACGAAAAAAAAGTTTTGAAAAAGTTCCAATTCACAATTTCCAATTTTCCGATAAATAGGGTTTCGTCACCTGCCATGGAACTTCCGGCGGGCCCACTTCGACACAAACAAGCCTCCCCCTCCCCCAGAACAAGGCTTCTCGGTCCCGGGCCAAAAACCTCTTTAATAAATGATATGTTTTTACCAATATTTGTAATTCCATAAAAAGGGCACATGTCGGCCTGATTGTTATGAGCCGAGAGTTTCCCCTCAGAGTTCCTTGGAGGGCTGGTGGTGGTGGGAAAAGAGGCAAGAAAACTACAAGGCAAAAGACAACATGCTGGAGTTTTCCTCTCTGCTATTTTGGATGTCAGCAGGAGGCTGGCTGAGATTGTCACGTGGTGGTTTGGGTGGAATTACACTATTAGCTTCGACACGTGTGTGGTTTTTTACAAGTAGCTTTGAGCTGTAAATTGGGTTTTCCGAGTGAGAAATTTGTAGGAGAATGTAGAGGAGTGTTATTCTGGTAGAGATAATGATAAAAAGTATTTTTTAAATAAAATTTATTTTAGTTTATTGCACTGTTTTATAAACATCAATTTCCCCAAATTAAACTAGAATTAAACGTATTTTCTCACTTTCCCAACTGTCTAACCCAGAAAAAAGTAAGCTCATCTGTCGCAGTACGACAGCGCAGTTTTTGTCTCCTTCTGCAAGATTTCCATGGATATTTGCCAGAAAAAGGTGTCTGCAAATAAACGCGTCCGGGGTTTTTCCTCCTCCCAAATTATATTCATACTGCAACGAAAGTGGGAGAAAGTTTGGAAAAAGTTCACCGGCGGTTGTTTTTCCCGATGTTTCGGCAAATTTATTGTGTGTGAATGTTTAAAAATCCGGAGGGAGGAAAAATGCAAAAATGAAAAGCAACTGATTGGAGGATGCTGGGAAGGATGCATGAGAGGCGGGAAAAAATGATGAACTGCGGGGACCGAGCAATTATTCATGGCCTTCTAGTAATGTGGGTGGTCAGTGGCCACACCAACGCCCACGGTGGGTGTTTGTTTAATGGTCCACCATTCGTTAAGTGATGGCCGGCTGCGGATTAAGTTTGGTTTAATAATGATATTAAATGGGAATTTGTCGGGAAGTGGTGCAGGGTATTTTTTTTTGTACACAGAAAAAAATAATGTAAATTTGGAAGCTGTAATTTTGGAAGGTTGAATATTACATCTTTTATGATGTAATTTTACCTCAATTTAGACTGAAAAAGTGACATTACACCAGAAAAGTGGTAAAATTACACATTTCCAGAGGTAAAATTACACCTTTTTTCTGACATAAAAGATGTACCCCTTCCCAGATGTAATATTACCATGATTTTTTTTCTGTGTAGGTTTGATTGAATTTAAAAGAATTTGATTCAAAATTAATTGATAATGTGTATTATTTCAATAAAGTTCTAAGTTTCATTTTTTTAATAAAAATGACTCATGCCTAATATGAGCCCTCAACGACAAAGGGAAGTGGTGTAAAACGAACATTGGAGTTTGAGGACCAAAAACCTTTTTGGCCAATCGCAATTTTCACATAGTAATACGATTTTTCTTTAACTAACTTTCAACACCGTTTAATTTTGCCCTGTAGGCCAACATGACGGCACTTTTTGGGCTACATTTTGATATATCTGTAATCCTCGGAAAATTCTACCTTTGTTTGAAGTTAAAAATATGCAAAAAAAAAATAATAAAATCAAATTTCAAGCTCAATTTTCAAAAAATAAAGCAAAAAGTATAACAAAATGTTTTTTTTACAACATTACAGTTATGCCCCTCTCACTAATTAGCAAAATATGAATGAATACATGAATAGAATTAGTTCCCCTAAGTTTCACGTCGCTTTTCCGATCTGTGGTCCAAAAATTCCCCCAAAAAAAAAATCAATTAGCTTCAAAATTTCAATAGAAACAGAAGTCTTATCAACTAAAAAACATGAAATGTATTTTCCTGCGTTTAAAATCTACTTTTCTATGGCTCAAAAGTTGCGGGTTTTTGTCCCCTAAAATCTCGAAAATAAAAAAATACGTATTTTGGGAAATTGAGTTTTTGTTAAAAAATGTTAATAAAAAATGGACATTTTGTCCGTGTACCTAATTTTTCTGAATATTCCTCAACAATACCTAAAACTTTGCCGAAGACACCAAATTGATCAGAAAAATTATTCAAAAGTTACAGATTATTTACGTACCATTTTTGTATGGACAGCTGCCAAAATTGTATGGAGACTTGTATGGGTGAACCAATGGCACAAAATAGCGTTTTTGGTCATAGGGGATTCCCTCACAAAGTTTTAGCCAAATCAAAAAATATAAATAAAATCCATTTCCGATTTTGGTAGAGAATTGCTCAAATGTTTAAGTTTTCAACATAGAAAATAAATCCAATAGTTTCTGAGATATTGGTACTACAAAATGAAAGGCTGTTCGAATGGACTTGAAAATCATAAATTTTCTTGTTTCTTCTTTTTTTTATACGTTGTATTTCAGCAAACAGAGAATCTTCAATGTCTCTTAGGCAATTTTATTGGAAGTATTCTAAACTTTTCGAAAAAAATGTTATCAGGAATAGACACTTAAGTTATTCGAAAAATTTGAAATTAAACTTTACGCGGCTATATCTTGAAAACGGTGCACTTTATTGAAAAAACTTTAAAATATTTTTCAATTTAAAATGTAAACCGCCTAAACCGTGGTGTTTTGTCCCCTAAAACATATCGAAAAATTTCAAAAAATAAAAGACACTGACTGATTAATACCTACAACTTTGCCGAAAACACCAAACCGATCAGAATCAGCACTGAAATGGGCGCTAAATCATCATTTTTCAATATTTTTTTATTGGAGTGGTGACTTAACACATGTCATTTCCATTCAAAAAGCGTTTTTCGTATTTGCAAAAAATGTTGCAAAACTTGATTTTTCCTACACTCGTCATATTTATGGGTCATTTCAGGTCAACTGAGTAAATTTTTGGACTCGACCATCACCGATTTGGACCAAACTTGGAGGAAACGTTCATCTATCGATAGTTAACAGAAATCCCAAGTTTGGTGCTGATTGGACCATCCCTCTATTTTTGGCCCCGCCCTCTTTTTTGTCGATTTTCTAAAAAACTTTTTTTTTCTTTTAATCATTACTTTGCTACTATTTGAGCTAAAGATTTTCTACAGGTAGCATTTTACAGAAAATTTTTCAAGAAATTTGATAAAAATAACATTTCAACCCTTAAATGCCCCTTAATATTATATTTTAACGTTTTAAGTAGATAAATTCAGTTTTGACCAATTCCTTATAATTTTATTTTTTTCATTTTATCACCATCGTGTTCCCTGGACAATTTTACATAAAAATTAATGTAAACTTCAAACTAAAATGAACATTTGGCGAGATACAGCGATTTTACTGAAAAAAAGTTTGATTTTACGCAGCACTCTGTCCTATGAATTCAAATCCGAAATAAGTTTCTCACATATAAAAACTAAACTATGCGAAATTCCACCCTTTTTGTTGAAAAGTACACCATGTACTTCCGAGTGCTGCGCAAAATCAATAGTTCATTTTAGTTTGAGGTTTACACTTATTTTTAAGTAAAATTGTCCCGGGAACACGGTGGTGATAAAATAAAAAAAAATAAAAATATAAGAAATTGATCAAAACTGAATTTTTCAACTTAAAACATAATAATATAATATTAGAGGGCATTTAAGGGTTAAAATATTATTTTTATCGAATTTTTCGGACTATTTTGACTTGTAGGAAGTCTTTTGCTCAAATAGTTGCAAAGTTATTATTTAAAGAAAAAAAAGTTTTTTAGAAAATTGTCAAAAAAGAGGGCGGTACCAAAAATAGAGGGATGGTCCAATTAGAACTAAACTTGGGATTTCTATTAACTATCGATGGATGAACGTTCCCTCCAGGTTTGGTCCAAATCGGTGAAGGTCGAGTCCAAAAGTGTACCCAGTTGACTTGGAATGACCCTTATCCAACTCGGTAAACCTGACTCGTGCTGAAAAAATCTTCTTTTTGCAACTTGTTGCATAAACTATTATTTCGAATCTGCAATCATTCAGAAGGGTAATTTTTCCATTCAGAGACTTTTTTTCATTTTAAAAATTTCGTGTTTTTTTTTGTATTTTTGCAGGATATTTTTTTAAAGTATAACAATGTCATATAAAGTAGCAGTACAGAAACAGAACAGAAAAAGTTATTTTTATTTTGTTTCCTTTGGTTTCCTTATTCTTGTCTGTGGCAGGTGACCACCTTGAACGGCCAAAATCACGATAACTCATCATGGTTTTGGAACAAAACCCTTTTGTTTACATTTAAAAATTCTTCCAATTGTCTGCTTTACAACTGAAAAGTATATCAAATCGAGCGTCCAATTTTACATACAAGTCCATTTGATACCAAATTTTCAAATCATAACCATTTCATGCTGAAAAACACGTCTTTTTCACAAGTACAAAATTGAAAGGGGTCGTAACACCCTTCTGTCACGGGATATCGAAAATGGTACTGGAATTCATAATCTGGGTTTCACACAAATCGACAAAATATGAGTATGAGTGGCGTCACCCAAAATCAGTTTAAATTAAATCGATGTTTAACTTTCTTAATCCGCCAACAGACGATTGCAAAGAAGAAAGGAGGAGAAAAAGAGGAAACAAAAAATCCCTCCCAAAATGACATTTAATCATAATGTTTATCCCCCGCTGGAGCAGAAACTCACCGAAATATCCCACCGCGAAGTAAACAACTTGCACAACCTGGCCTATCAACAGCGCGAATCAAAAAGATTGTGGTGACCCTCGGGGTGGCAGCCGGCCAAATCTTAAAGTTTTCGTTAACTGTAAAAAATAAGATATAACCTTTCACGAGGGTCCACAGGAAGATCCCCTCCCACCTCCTCCCCCCCTTTCAGAAATGCAAAAACGTACAAATTAAGAACTTGAAAGAAGCACTTTCCATCAGCGAGTTCTTCTTGTGGTCCACGGTTTGTGCACATGAAAAATACAGAAGGCAAAATAAAACAAACCAAAAAAAGGAGAATAAAAAAGCCTCACACGAAAGAATCACATGCTTCATCGATCCATTATTATTGAATTCCCACCCCGGAGAACACACACCGACACACACGTACAATCACACATACAAACCGCCCTTTCCACTACATTTTATACATATGTTTCCTCGAGGAAGGCCCATTCACTCTGCCCCGAAGATTGTGGGGAATTGGGGAAAAATAAAGTAAGCATCAACATCAGCATTTCCCACTTTTATGATGTTGCAGATGCTGTGGGGGCGGTTAGGAGTAAGGGGAGAGGGCTTTTGTGCAAATTTGGTCCTCCCTCCCTGGAGTGGGAAGAAAGAGAGGCCGGTTCTCGAACGTCTGTGTGTTTGCAAATTCGAGCAGCAGCAATTTCTGCACCAGAAGCAAACAAGGTTAAGAGCAAATTTGATTGACTTTCACCAATATTTTTCGGGCGGCGAGCGACGAAATGAGCTGATTGTGAGTTTGGTTTCGTCTGGTTTGGAAAGGTTTCGAATAAAATAATTGAATGCAGTCAATCAATTCGTTATTTGAAATAAAGGTAGTTCTTCGATAATGATTGCCTCTACATTTCTTCGATTTTGAAAAAAAAGATTTAAAAAACCAGATCACATTTTCAATTCTGAAAGAATTTCAAATAAGAAAAAAGAGAATAATAAGCAATTCTCCACCAAAACCGGATATAGATTTTATTAATTTTTTTTTTTAATTGGCTCAATCCCCACAAAAATTTGCCTTTGCCATTTTGAAAGCCATTTTGGTGTACCGTAAAACTTTGAGAGCCGGGGTGACTTCTATAGGTTTGCGATTTTGCGCAAAATGATGAGTACAATTAAAATACGTACGAAATGGTTTAGAATCATACTGACCGTGGTAGAGAAATGGACGTTTCATAAAAATATCTAAAGTTTAAAAAGTTAGTTAACTATTGTAAAGAAAATGTTGTTGATATGCATTATGAGCATGAGCATGAGCATGAGCATGAGAGACCACCCATGGTTGTCCTTCTCCGTTGCTGAACAGAACCGTAATATCCTTTCAGCACTACTGATCATTGGCTTCGACTATCAAGTGGTATTTCCCTAAAATGTTGTTGATATGCATTATCTCAATAAACATGATTTTGAATCAGAAAACGTAATGCATTTTCGGATTCTTTGGATAATTTTCCACTTGTAGTTTGCAAGTAATAAGCAATTTGTGTTTTTAAAACACATTTTGAAAAAAACTCAATTTTTTTAGGCACACAGGTCGAACACATTTCATGTAAAATGAGATAACTTGTGATTCGCAGCGATCACAGTATAGAATGCAATATAAATCAATAATTTTATAAACAAAACCGAGCAATTCTCTACCAAAACCGGAAATGGATTTTATTTGTATTTTTTTATTTGACTTAAACTTTGAGGGGGCCTTCTCTATGACCAAATAAGCTATTTTGCGTAATTGGTTCACCCATACAAGTCTCCATACAATTTTGGCTGCTGTTCATACAAAAATGGTATGTAAATATTCAAACAGCTGTAACTTTTGAGTGAATTTTCTGATCAATTTGGTGTCTTCGGCAAAGTTGTAGGTATTGTTGAGGACTTTTGAGAAAAAAATTGGTACACGGCAAAAAAAAATTGCAGATTTTTTAATAATTTTTTTTTTACCTAAAACTCAATTTCCCAAAATACGTATTTTTTTGATTTTCGAGATTTTTTAATATGTTTAAGGGGACAAAAATCCGCATCTTTTGAGCCATAGAGAAACATGGTCAAAAAATCTGCCGCCAAGTTATGAATTTTTGAAAAAAATAGTGATTTTTGGAAAAAAATCGAAGTTTCTAGCAAAAACAAGTTTGACATTATTTTTTAATGCAAAATTGAATTTGCAATCAAAAAGTACTTTACAGATTTTTTGATAAAGGGCTCCGTTTTCAAGAAATAGCAAACGAAAGTTTGATTTTAGCAAAATATTTTGCAGTTTTTAAATTTTTAAAAATAGTGACCATGAGTGACCATTTCTAAAAATATTTTTTTTGAAAAGATCGGAAAATTTTACGAATTTTTCATGTGTTAACATTGAAAATCGGACCATTTTGCTGAGATATCGACATTAGAACATGGTGGGTTGTTTAGGTGAGACTTAGAAAACTTCAATTTTTGTGTTTTTTTTTTTTTTTCTTAAAGCGGCTCTATCTCAGCAACCCGAGGTCCAATCTTCAATGTCTCTTAGACAATTTCATAGCAAATTTTCTGAACTTTAAAAAAAATACTTTTAGAAACGGTTGCTCATGGTCACTATTTTTCAAAATTGAAAAACTGCAAATATTTTGATAAAATCAAACTTTCGTTTGCTATATCTTGAAAACGGAGCCCTTTATCAAAAAATCTGTAAAGTACTTTTCGATTGCAAATTCAATTGCATTAAAAAATAATGTCAAACTTGTTTTTGCTAGAAACTTCGATTTTTTTTTCCAAAAATCACTATTTTTCCAAAAAATCATAACTTGGCGGCAGATTTTTTGACCATGTTTCTCTATAGCTCAAAAGTTGCGGATTTTTGTCCCCTTAAACATATTAAAAAATCTCGAAAATAAAAAAAAAATACGTATTTTGGGAAATTGAGTTTTAGTGAAAAAAAAAATATTAAAAAATCTGTAATTTTTTTCCGTGTACCTATTTTTTCTCAAAAGTCCTCAACAATACCTACAACTTTGCCGAAGACACCAAATTGATCAGAAAATTCACTTAAAAGTTACAGCTGTTTTAATATTTACATACCATTTTTGTATGGACAGCAGCCAAAATTGTATGGAGACTTGTATGGATGAACCAATCACACAAAATAGTTTATTTGGTCATAGGGAAGGCCCCTACAAAGTTTAAGTCAAATAAAAAAAAAACAAATAAAATCCATTTCCGGTTTTGGTAGAGAATAGCTCAATTGAAATCCTATCAAAGTCACCCCGGTTTACGGTTATTGGTCCACCCATATAAGGCTCCATACGATTTTGGCAGCTGTCCATACAAAAATAAAATAAAATCTTATCGGTTTGGTGTCTTCGGCAAAACTATAGATATTGATGAATACTATTCAGAAAAAAAATAAATTTAACTTTTTTAATTTGATTGATATCGTCATTGTTGTGCTATCTTGACGCTTTTTGACTGTTCGAGAAAAACCCGCTCACAGACAAGTGCGTTGTCCCGAAGGTTGCTTGAATTTGGTAGGCGGATCTATAATTACAAATGCTTAAGGTAGTCGGGCATGTACGTGTGTCAAACGCGTTCTCACCGGAAATCCCTTCGGCCAGCTGTCTCACTTGCAGTTATTTTCGATATGTTTTAAGGGACAAAGAACCGCTACTTTTGAGCCAAAAGCATGTTTTTTTAACATTCCAGAAATGAATAAAAACAATGATTTTGAAAAGCGCTTTTTGTCTAACTTAGCAAGGATCAATTAGTAAGTCGACAACTTACCTCAGCTCTGGATAATTTAGGAAAATGAATAAGCTTTTTTTATGAAAAATAATGACAAAATAAATGATTGGTATTTTTCAGCATAGCTTTTCTGTTATGGATTGCTTAAAAATTATTAAATATTATATCACAATTCGAGACAAGTTGTTATATTTATTCAAAGAACATACAAAAACGAAAATCATGAGCAAATATTTGTGAATATCAAATAAACTGAAACATTTTTGTTCTTTTCAATTTGTCTGATTCTATATAAATAATTGAAAAAGTTTTATTTTGAGAAGAAATCAAAAGCATAAAAAAGCATGGAAACAACTCAATTTGTAAGATGCGACCGCGTGGTCTCGTTTGGCTGGTTGCACACACACGAAATCAATAGCATAAAAAAAGCTGAAAGCAAAAAAAAAAATTAAATGTATACATATAAAAAATATATTTTCGAGACTGACAGAACTCAATCCTGCATACATTATTAATAGTATATTATGATATTAAATATTATCATTATCATCATTTTTATTTTTTATTGAAAGAACTGTTTGTCTAAATGAATGAAAAGTTACAGTTTTATTTTATAAGACAATTTTTTATTAATTGTTCTTGTTCAAGCATAAACAACACACCATTTTTTTTAAATACAATCACTCACAAAAATAAATTTCAAAAGTTTTCTTTAAAAAGCAGTTGAATTTAAAACGTCAGCAAAATTTAAAATTATTGAAAATGATTATGATTGACAAACTGCATAAACAAAAATCCAAATGCTTTAAAAATAAATCTTTTTCAAATATTTTTGAGACCTGTTGAAAACTTGTGTAACTCATATGGAAATATGTGTACATTTATTATTTGCAAACACGTTAAAAACATTGTATTTTATTTGCATCTTCTTTCCCCCTCAAGAATGCTCAAATTCCCCTCAGGGGAAAATGGCATAATTTTTGAAACTATTTTTGTATTTTTTTAATGAAACATTTTTTTCGGTATTTAAGATATCACCAATTTTACATAAAAGTCCCTCTGTGACCAAATTTTCAAACCGTCGTACCACCCCTTCGTCGCGATTTATCGAAAACAGACCTCAGATTTGTGATCAAGAACCAAAAGTACCTCTTAGTACAAAGTTTCAAGCAAATCGAAGACGGGCCGTGGCATTTTTTTCCGATTTCGTATGAGTTGGTAGGGAACGACTCAACGTTTTCGATAAACTTAAAAAAAAGAAACGTGAAGAGTAGTGAGTTGAAAACCATTCAAAAACCATATTATAATTGTTTGTTACATTGCATAAATTTGAAGTATTTTAGAAATCATTTTAAAATATTTAGTAAAATAGTGAAATTAAGATATGAAGAGCCCCCAAAGATTTTTTTTCGCAAAAATTTTTGAAACCCGAACGCAACAATTGCAACCATGTCATATTGCAAATTGAAATTTAATTTTAGTTGTAACTTAATCGTGTTACAAATTGCAGCGATCATTGTTTTAATATTTTTTTCAATAGTAGAGGTAACAGAATATTCAAAAAGCCGTTTTGAAGGTGCCTGTATCAATGCTGTTTTCGTGTCAAATTGCTGATAAAGTTAAACATAATGAATCGTAATTTTTGTTAAGTATACCTCATTTTTATTTCTTAGTGTATCAAAATAAAAAAAAACATAAGTTTTGTCACCTAATCTATAACGCTTTAATCCAGCACTTACGGTAAAAATATGACCTCAAAAATGTCGTAACGGCACCTTGAGGCCACCCTGCCAAAGGTCGATCAAATTACGTCCTTCTTTTGCCCCACGATTCACCGATCATCACTTCTCAGCATCTGTGCACTCTCATCGGTTGATTGTTATCAACAATTTGCCTTCACCGACATAATTTAGAGGTAAAAATCAATCCCATTTCTATTCATGCTAGAGCTAACAAGCCCTATTTTAGCCCTCTGCCAAGCAGCTCAGGAACAATGGTTTCCCCCCTCCCCCCCCCCTAATCGTCATAGAATTTCTGCATCACAAATCGATCAACAATTTCCACACGATCGCTCGGTTTGTGTTGATTGATCCCTTGTGAAGTGTACAAACAATGCATCAGACTCACACCGGAAAACAACCTGCCCGGATCGTGATCGTGGAGGAGTCGCGACGACCCGAACCAAATCCATTCGGCGAGTCGTTATCGGAATTGGTTGCGGTCAGTCGTCCCAGAACCTTCTCCGCCAATGCTCTTTAAAACGCGCAGAGAACATCATTAGTCTTCAAAGTCGTGATTTCCGGGATATTCCGCATCATTCGTCACACGCTTCACCTTTCTCTCTGTCTGTTGATTTGATTGGCCTCACACACATATCTGGTCAATCTGGTCAATCTCTTAATTTCGAGGCACGCAGCCTGCGACGACTCTCAGCTGTGTCGACACGTTATCGGTCCTTCACTTTTGACCCAGGTTTCCAGGTTGAAGTTTGATGTTGCCAAAAAAAAAACCGTGCAACCTGCAAGGCAACCGTGGTCGTGGCTAAAAATAACTTTCGCCTTAAAAGAAGGGGAATCAACCCGAAAAAAAAACACGAGAGGCTGCCTCGGTCAGAAACTCCCTTTCTCTTCATTAAAAATACCACAGAAGGAATGTATTTTGGGGCCAAATCGAAGCGTTTTGGTGGGGATCGTCCCAGGGGGGTATAGGTTTGTGCATTATTGATGTTTTTGATGTGTTATAGATCCCTTTCATTGAAGCTACATTTAAAAAGTTTCATTAAATCTACCATCTTCCCTTTTTCAAAATGATGATGTAAAAACACGAGTTATCAGAATTTTACGAAAAAGTTTTGAAATATATTTTCAACGGTCTAATTTGTTTTTAAACGTAGCAAAATTGTTGTTGTATTTGAACTTAATAAGATTTTTTTTGCATTATTCTCGAATATTATGATTCTTTTTAAAATACTCAAATTTGCATAAATCGCATTTCCACTTTAACTGAGTTGAGCTGAGTAAATAATCATATTTTCAAACCTTACAGTAGTTTTTCAAAAATACTCAAATTATCGTAATTCGCAATATGGATAGCATTTTGGATGCATTTTCACTTAATTAGAGTTTTTTTTTTTGATTCTCAAATATTCATAACAAACCATCAATTTCCAAAAATACTCAAGATTTCATAAAAATTCTTTATTTTTTTGAAAAATACTCAAATTATGGTTTATTAAAATTTGAGTGATTTAAAAAATACAAATTTTTATGATTTATTTTGGTATTTTACAAAACTCAAAGTGGAAAGTGAAAATTCATAAAAAAAAATCACAATCCAAATCGCAAATTTTGAAAATTTTTGTTTTTCGAAAAAAATGCTATTTAGTGAAAACATGGAGTATTTTACAAAAGAATGTTCAAAACTCCCGAAATTTCTGAAAACAATATCGACATTATTAATTGTAAAAAGTGTTTTCAAAAATAAATATGGTATTTTTTTTTTTTTTTGAGTATGTTACCAAAGAACCCTAATTAAGCGAAAACCTTGAAGTATGGTATTTTTTTAAGAGGTCTAATAAACCTTTTTTTTAATTTACGAGCCATGGTTTCAAAATTTGAATGAACAAAGTATTTAAAAATGCATTTTACACCTGCCCAGTTGTTTTGCAATCATTAGTTTCCAAAATACCTAAGTATTGACGAAAATTTATTTTTTTGCAAAAAAAAAGTTTTTGCGGTGCTGTACATTGGAATTTCATAAAAATTCAAAATACTTTTAATCTCCAGCCCACACATGCTTATAACGATTAAAAATGCAGGAAAATGCGTTTTAAATTGTTTTAAGGTGATTTGACCTCGACATAAATTAAAATTTTGAAGATTTTTGAAAAAAAATAATTTTTTTTTGCCCCTTGATTTTTTGGACTTATTTTGAAAGGGGGGCGACATAAACTTTGAAAAATATTTGCAACGGTCTTACTAAATTTTGAAAACATTAGTAATTTAAAATAAATTGGTATTTTGAGAATTTTTCAAAGCATTAAAAAAAAACTTTAATAAAATGAAAGTTCCTACAAATTTCGTTCAATTTGAGTCCTTAATTGCGAATTAAGAAAAAGGGGTCTTAAGTTTTTTTGGTTTTTGTTTTTTTTGTGTGAATATTTTAGCATTTCATTAAGAGCGCGGTGGTTAGCGGCTTTGGCTGCCGACCCCTAAGTTGCTATTCTCCTGGCCTTCTATCGGATGAGGAAGTAAAACGTGGATACATTTGCGTAAAAGAGGTTTTGGGTGACTCACCACACATAACCTTCGGATGCCTAGAAATGAGCAGAAACTGGCAATAGAGCTCACAAAAGACCCGGGGGTCGTTAAAGTGGATTGTTTTGCTTTTTTTAAAATAAAACTCTTATAACATGAAAATTCGAGCAAAATTTCGTTCTTTTAGATTCGCAAATTGGAAATAAAAATATAATATTTTGTGAAAAAATGCTATTTTGTAAAAAATGATATCGAGTGATGTGAAAGTTTGTATGCTTTTTCAGTGTATACGAGTTTTTTTTAGTTCTAAAATTTTCATGAAAATCTGTATTTTTCGAACATACTCATATTTTATCAATCGCATTATGGCCAAATCAAGCAAAATTATGTGTTCATTTTCGCTTTTTTAAATTTATTTTTATAAAATACTCAAATTTTCATAAATACCATATTTTTGTCGAAAATACTTGAATTTTCATAAGTAGCAATATGCGTACCAAACGAAACGAAATCTTGAATTTATTTTCACTTTTTGAGAGTTTTTATAAAATACTTAAATTTTAATTTAACACCGTATTTTTTCGAAAATATTCAAATTATTATAAATTGAAATAAAGGTATCAAACAAAGAGAAATTTTTAGTACATTTTCATAAAATTATTATTTTTTTGAAAATACTCAAATTTACATAATTTGCAAGGTGGGCATCAAACGAAGCGAAATTTTATATTTTAGAAAAAAAAAACTCTAACAAAGTTATAATCGATACAAAATTTTGCTTTGAGGATTTTCAAAAACCACTAATTTTCAGTATTTTACAAAACAAATGTAACAAAGTCAAAATCCTAATTTTTGTTGGTTTCTCTTTGTTTTTTGTTTTTTGTTTTTTGTTTTTTGTTTTTTGTTTTTTGTTTTTTGTTTTTTGTTTTTTGTTTTTTGTTTTTTGTTTTTTGTTTTTTGTTTTTTGTTTTTTGTTTTTTGTTTTTTGTTTTTTGTTTTTGTTTTTTGTTTTTTGTTTTTTGTTTTTTTGTTTTTTGTTTTTTGTTTTTTGTTTTTTGTTTTTTGTTTTTTGTTTTTTGTTTTTTGTTTTTTGTTTTTTGTTTTTTGTTTTTTGTTTTTTGTTTTTTGTTTTTTGTTTTTTGTTTTTTGTTTTTTGTTTTTTGTTTTTTGTTTTTTGTTTTTTGTTTTTTGTTTTTTGTTTTTTGTTTTTTGTTTTTTGTTTTTTGTTTTTTGTTTTTTGTTTTTTGTTTTTTGTTTTTTGTTTTTGTTTTTTGTTTTTTGTTTTTTGTTTTTTGTTTTTTGTTTTTTGTTTTTTGTTTTTTGTTTTTTGTTTTTTGTTTTTTGTTTTTTGTTTTTTGTTTTTTGTTTTTTGTTTTTTGTTTTTTGTTTTTTGTTTTTTGTTTTTTGTTTTTTGTTTTTTGTTTTTTGTTTTTTGTTTTTTTTTGTTTTTTTGTTTTTTGTTTTTTGTTTTTTGTTTTTTTGTTTTTTGTTTTTTGTTTTTTGTTTTTTTTTGTGCGAAAGGTCTCGTAAAAAATGCTTTATTTTGATTTTGCCTAGACTTGAAGACCGATAAGCTAGAAGATGTCTCTGTCGCTATTTCAATTTTTAATCTATGTTCATGACCTGCATTGACCTATAAAAGAAGCTAGGCGCTTTAAATAATTCGCAGTACATGTTTAGCCGTTGGACAGACAAGGCTTTTTTGACAGTCGGAATGTTTTCACTAATAATTCTTGTTGTGACACTGCCGTTCAGTCTAAGTGCAGTTACTGGTGATGAAACGAAGTTACAGGGTGCAACATTAGGGTGTAAGGTACTGGAGCAGCGATTGGATGAGCTACAAACCACGTAAGTAAATTTCTTCTAGTTCGTTTGTTTTGCCACATAATGCCCACACAGTAAAGATTAGTGCGCTGACCACGCGGACGCGCTGTCTTGTTTTTGCATGCTCATTTTCATTTCTTTTATGTCGCTGTTTGTGTGCTTGGGTGAGTGGTTATTATAATTAAATAATGGCATCATTAGTGCGCTGACCACGCGGACGCGCTGCCTTGTTTTTGCATGCTCATTTTCATTTCTTTTATGTCGCTGTTTGTGTGCATGGGGTGATTGGTTATTATAACTTATTGGACATCATAAGTGCAGTGCTTCAGGGGACGCGCAGTCCTGTTCTTTTCGCGATAATTTTCATCGTAAATGATCGTAAAAATTTATTCCAACTGGCATCGATCGATTTTATGAAGAGTAAAGCGTCATTTATTTACTATTTTTGAAATTTGCTCGCGTTATCTAAATTGTAAAAATATACTGATAAGTCCAGCCCATAGCACTACTGCTCGGCTGGCACGCGTTCGATAAAAAAAACTTTTTAAATGATCAATTATCTATCTTTCCGCAGCCGGCTGCCTAAGATTTAAAATTTTCAACCGATAAACAAAATGCTCATGGTCACATCACTGCCACTCGTGAATCCTGACCTCATACCCATCTACTAACCCCCTCAAAACTCATGTGATACTTTGTCGGAGATGCAGTCGATTGGGCGGTCTCTATCACTCAAGTATCGGACTAACATTCCCATCCACTTCCCCGTGACCCTACCACTGGTCGTGGCCGGCGCCGGTATTGATCAGCATGATAGGGGCCTTTGAGAAGTTGCGAAGCGAGGAAAGATAGCTCCCACTTATCTTCCACGGCTCGTGGATGTAACTTCTGGAGGTCCTGGTCAATAACGGAGTAGCAACTGCGGGTGGGCACCTATGCTTATGCTTATGCTTATAATGCCCACACAGTAAAAAAAATACCTCTTTTATGTCAGATAAAAATGTGTAATTTTACCACATTTCTGGTGTTATCTCTCTTTTTCAGACTAAATTGAGGTATAATAACATAATAAAAGATGTATTATTCAACCTTCTAAAATTACACCTTCCAAATTTACATATTTTTTAAATTACATCATAAATGGTGTAACATTAAACCTTTCAAAATTACACAATTTTTACTGTGTGGAAATGACTCAGTTTATTATATGTTGGCACTAAAATAATATAGATTCATTTTTAAAGGCTTTCAAAACTCTTAACTTTCACGAAAGAGGCAGAACAAGCCAGACAAGAGAGTCAACGTGTGATAGTGGAAACGTTACAAGATGAAATCACCGAGTAAGAGTCAAATTCTTTCAACTTTTTTCGAAACAATAATTAAAACTTTTAATAATTGTAGGAAAATCGCTCGTCTTTACACGAAAAGTGGAAATCCCGACTGCGAATCATCGGAAATATCTGTAAAATATTTCCTACAACAACCGATCAACTCTTCAGCGATTCCCATGGTCTGTGACGCGGATGCCTTCGGCGGAGGCTGGTTCGTCATTCAGCAGAGACTTCACGGCGGGTTGTCCTTTCACCGCGATTGGAAGGAGTACAAAAATGGGTTCGGAACGGTTGGCAAGTCCAACGAATTTTGGCTCGGTTTGGAACGGATGCATCGGTTAACTAAGAATGAGTTGAGTGAGCTGATGATTGAGTTGAGAGATGAGTCCGGTCGCTATGGTTACGCTCTGTATTCGGGCTTCAGAGTAGCTGGTGAGGGCGATAGTTATCGACTGTCGGATGATTTAAGTTTTGTTGAAGGATCGCCGATCGGCGATAAAATGATTGGATTGCGCAGTGAGCAATTTTCGACCCCTGATAGAGATAATGGTAGATCACTGGAGAATTGTGGAACAAAATTTGGAAGTGGCTGGTGGTTCAAAAACTGCAAACATTTGTGAGAATTGATTTTTTTCTCAAATCAAATCAAACAAATCAATTGACTCTGTTCCATCTGCAGAAATCTTAATGGACCATACATGAAGGACCCCACAACTGGTCGTGGAATCTATTGGGATGGTTGGACCAACGCGGCAACGTACAGCCGAATGATGATCCGTCGCGCAAGGTAACGATCAGAAATCACTCGTGGCCTACTCCGCTCGTCGGCGACACTCACACGAGAACGTGCTCAGAGCGATTAGAGTGAGAGTGAGAGGGAGAGCAGAAGAGAGAGAGTTTTCAGCAGCGATTGGAGTGGTAGCGGTAGATGTTCTCCAGAGCAGATTTGCATCGCGTCCGATTTGTGCTCGCGAGAGAAGCTTAACAAGTTGTTGGACTTTTTTCAAATATTGAAATTTTCTCAAAAAATTCTCCATTTCAGGCAAATCTTACTGCCGGATGTTAAACCATTCATCGAGGATTGCAAGAAGGTGAAAATGTCGGGAACAAACTCCTTTAGGCCAGCTGGTTTTTCCGACATTTTCCCGGTGCACTGTGAGGCGGAAGCCTTCGGCGGAGGCTGGTTGGTGCTTCAGCAGAGGATCAACGGAACGGAGAACTTTAATCGCAATTGGAACGATTACAAGCACGGCTTTGGCACGGTTGGAAAATCCACCGAGTTTTGGCTCGGTTTGGAGCGAATGCATCAAATTACAAGCAGAAAACCATTTGAAATGTTGATTGAAGTGAAGAATGAAGAGGGACAGCACGGTTACGCCACGTTTTCCAAGTTCAAAGTTGCTGACGAAAGTGACGGTTATCGACTGTTTGATGAGTTCCGATGGAGCGAAGGAATGATCAACTTTGGGCTTCAGTTGTCGCACGGAGAGCAATTTTCAACCTATGATAAAGATAATGATAAATCTAGCGAGAACTGTGGCTCCCTGTATAAAGGTGGCTGGTGGTTCTACAAGTGTAGACATTCGTTAGTATTGCCTCTAGAAACTTAAGAAAGCGAATTAATTGACTTTTTTTTTAATTGCAGAAACCTCAATGGCCCGTACAAAGAAGACCCCGAAACTCATCGAGGTATTTTCTGGCATGACTGGGCTCAAGCTGCAACTTACAGCCGAATGATGATTCGTAGCACTTGATTTCATAATATAACCAAAATAAAGTTTACGAAATTTATTAAATTAAAATCATCTGAAGTTCTGCCCTGTTTCTAAGTCTTTCAGATTCCTCATACCTCAACGTTCTGTTTATTGAACCCTCAAATAGCAAAAATCGCAAAATAACAGTTAGTTCAAACTAACCTTCGATTTTTGTTTCTCCTTTTTGTTCTAAGATCATTTCCCCCATATATGAAAACAGACCAACAAAAAAAAAAGAACCTAAAAGTCATCGCCATCACCATCACAGAACCGTAACCGTTTCAGCTTCTGCTGTTACTGGCCACATAAGTGTCGATTAATCGCATGGTTCTGCTTCTAATCCGCAATAAATTAATACCACTTTCGAATGGTGGTTTATACCTCACCCCACCACTCCTCACCTTACCCGATCGTACGATCAGACCAAAGAACTAAAGAGAAAGAATTTGCACCCAAAATCACCCTTGAAAACGAGATCCCCCCCTCCCTGGAGAAACTCCCACCAGAAGGACCATTGTCTATATAACCTAGAATTGGCGGCCCGGGGCCTAGGCCGCGGCGAGGCCATTATTGTTGGCCAATTTATAACCTCTCTTCTCGTGTTTTATTTTCTTTTCCAACTTTCTGGTTCATAAATTTTCCCCGCGTCACTCTTGGCTGGGCTGGGGTCGGTGTGGATGGCGCGGAATTCCCGCAAGGGCGTCTTGCGAGAAAACAAAATGTTACCCCGAAATGGATGATTGTTTTGAATATTTGATCAATTAATTGCAAAACTCAAATAGTTCATAGAACAAAAAACGAAAATCAACAAAAAACAAAAAACAAAAAACAAAAAACAAAAAACAAAAAACAAAAAACAAAAAACAAAAAACAAAAAACAAAAAACAAAAAACTAAAAACAAAAAACAAAAAACAAAAAACAAAAAACAAAAAACAAAAAACAAAAAACAAAAAACAAAAAACAAAAAACAAAAAACAAAAAACAAAAAACAAAAAACAAAAAACAAAAAACAAAAAACAAAAAACAAAAAACAAAAAACAAAAAACAAAAAACAAAAAACAAAAAACAAAAAACAAAAAACAAAAAACAAAAAACAAAAAACAAAAAACAAAAAACAAAAAACAAAAAACAAAAAACAAAAAACAAAAAACAAAAAACAAAAAACAAAAAACAAAAAACAAAAAACAAAAAACAAAAAACAAAAAACAAAAAACAAAAAACAAAAAACAAAAAACAAAAAACAAAAAACAAAAAACAAAAAACAAAAAACAAAAAACAAAAAACAAAAAACAAAAAACAAAAAACAAAAAACAAAAAACAAAAAACAAAAAACAAAAAACAAAAAACAAAAAACAAAAAACAAAAAACAAAAAACAAAAAACAAAAAACAAAAAACAAAAAACAAAAAAAAAAAAACAAAAAACAAAAAACAAAAAACAAAAAACAAAAAACAAAAAACAAAAAACAAAAAACAAAAAACAAAAAACAAAAAACAAAAAACAAGAAACAAGAAACAAAAAACAAAAAACAAGAAACAAGAAACAAGAAACAAGAAACAAAAAAACAAAAAACAAAAAACAAAATGAAAATTTGGTTTTGGTTTTGGTTTTGGTTTTGGTTTTGGTTTTGGTTTTGGTTTTGGTTTTGGTTTTGGTTTTGGTTTTGGTTTTGGTTTTGGTTTTGGTTTTGGTTTTGGTTTTGGTTTTGGTTTTGGTTTTGGTTTTGGTTTTTGTTTTGGTTTTGGTTTTGGTTTTGGTTTTGGTTTTGGTTTTGGTTTTGGTTTTGGTTTTGGTTTTGGTTTTGGTTTTGGTTTTGGTTTTGGTTTTGGTTTTGGTTTTGGTTTTGGTTTTGGTTTTGGTTTTGGTTTTGGTTTTGGTTTTGGTTTTGGTTTCGGTTTTGGTTTTGGTTTTGGTTTTGGTTTTGGTTTTGGTTTTGGTTTTGGTTTTGGTTTTGGTTTTGGTTTTGGTTTTGGTTTTGGTTTTGGTTTTGGTTTTGGTTTTGGTTTTGGTTTTGGTTTTGGTTTTGGTTTTGGTTTTGGTTTTGGTTTTGGTTTTGGTTTTGGTTTTGGTTTTGGTTTTGGTTTTGGTTTTGGTTTTGGTTTTGGTTTTGGTTTTGGTTTTGGTTTTGGTTTTGGTTTTGGTTTTGGTTTTGGTTTTGGTTTTGGTTTTGGTTTTGGTTTTGGTTTTGGTTTTGGTTTTGGTTTTGGTTTTGGTTTTGGTTTTGGTTTTGGTTTTGGTTTTGGTTTTGGTTTTGGTTTTGGTTTTGGTTTTGGTTTTGGTTTTGGTTTTGGTTTTGATTTTGGTTTTGGTTTTGGTTTTGGTTTTGGTTTTGGTTTTGGTTTTGGTTTTGTTTTTGTTTGAAACATGAAAATAATAGAGATTTATAAGTCTTTATTAAAAGATTTGAAATTCTGAACTTAAGATAATTTCAAGCTTTGAAGATTTGAATAAATCAAATAGAGAAGGAAATTCGTCACTTTCATTATTTATTCTCTTAAAAATTTTACGTTATTTTGAAAGAACCACCGCAGTAAACATTTGTAGGTAATGTTTAATTTTGAGGAATGAGCCATTCTGGCAAATAGACCGTTGGGGAATGGGAAATCAGTAAATCAGTTCAAAGCCGTTTGGAGTCTCCATATCAGATTTTCATGCAAACTCTGGCAAAGATGGGTATTTATACTCGAGAAAAAAATAGTTTGTTTGTTATATTCATATATTCGTATTAAAATGTTATTCGAAAAAAAAACAAAATCACAAATTCCCTTCCGAATCCCTCCATTTAAACCCGCAAAAATTTCGCCAGAGTCCGCTGACCTCGTGTGTGCAAAACCGCCCCAGGAAGGGGCAAGGAACCTAACCCTATCCCGTAACAACAGCAGCAACAGCAACTCCAACTCCAACAACATCCCGCCAATCTCGCCGACCTCGGCTCATCAGCGGCACTTTGGCGCTAAAGAAGAACGCTCGCTCGCTGCTCTCTCCGTGACCACAGGCAAATCGGCCGTTCTATTCGAAAGAACCTTAATCCCCCCTCCCTCCTCTTAAGATAGCTTAAAACGCTTCTTAAGGTTTCCCCCGACGAACAAAAAAAAACGAGAGGAAAAAAAAAACAAAAAAAAATAGCCAAATTGCACGCGCTCCATCTTTTGCAACCTTGGCCATCACGAATTGACCGGGACTTGGCCCCCCGAGAGGGGGTGGGGGAGGGGGGAGACGAACGGGGGGTCTCAAATGTTTTAAATCAGCAGCAATAAAAGCAACAGTAGATCTCAGAAGGAAAAACTCACGCGCGCGAAAGAGTGAGCGAGAAGGTGAGAGAGCGAGAGAGCCAACATATCAATATATTCCGTTATAATTTTTCTTCATCATAATCTCATGGCCGAACGAGCCAAGCGAACTTGACCGTCCGTCCGGCCGGCCTTTGTATGTGTGCCCGGATGAGCTGGTCTGTACGTGTGTGTGTCTGTGGCTTTAATCTGACTGCTTTTCCGCCCTCTCTCGCTCGCACTCTTTCTTCCCTTTCTTTTCCGAGGTCTTTCTTCTGTGGTTGAACTTTTCTTGCCCGCGAGAAACTGAGCGAAAGACCCTGACCGAGACCTCAAGAGCAGCAAGCGCTGCGTTTTGGGGGGCTTAAGAGAGAGAGAGAGAGTGCAAAGAAAGGTGGTGGTGCTCACCTGAGGTAACTCGCGGCTTAAGCCACTCTCACTCTCACTCTCACTCTCTTTCAGCTGAAGAGGTCTCAATTGAGTTCAATTGCGCACGGAAAGAACTGAGTTAAGACTTTTGCGATTGTTTTCACTTTGAAATACTTACAAATTAGTGACAGATTGACAGAATTTGATTGTACTTACCTGAGTAATTCTCATCAACAACTTTTTTCAGTACTTACCTTTTAGCATCCATAAAAAATCTACACTTCACTTCAAAGAAGCTGGAATTTTCTTGGAGATACCTTCTAGTTGAAGTCCGTAATCGAAAGCTAATCGGAAATTGCTCATTTTTACCAACATTCTCACAACTTAAGTCCAGGGGATCCAACCTGGAAAACATCTTCAAACACTGAGCTCAACCATCGACATTGACCTTCCGGCTGTGGCCGTGGCCGTCTCCACCAAGTGGCTCCACAAGTGAAGGTCTAGTTTATGCGGTTAGCAGGCGTGAGCCCTCCTGCCTGGGGCTAGCGGTGAGAGAGACTCTCTCGGGTGCGAAGAAGGTTGATGGGAAGAAAGACCCCAAGTTAGAGTTTGTTTAGCTCTCTTCGAGTGAGGAACTCTTTCTTCAAGAGTGTTGCATTTATGTTAAAAGTGAGTGACTTGGGGTTTTTTTTCAGAGAAAATTTATGTGCAAAAAAAGATTTTGAGGAATTTTAAAGTTGTTTAAATTTTATTGATAGCATAATTTTATAATTTTTTTCAAGAATTAAACACATAACGTCAGCTCTTAAAAACTTATTAAAATTTATTTTATTTTCAAAAAGAAGAAAGGCGAATGTTTTAGATTGACATAAAATAATGTGCATTTATATGAAAATTCGAACACTGTAGGGGGAGAGGGGGTAATATGCACCCCCGGGGCAAAAGGCACCCGCTGCTTTTCTCGGTATTGGGATGAATTTTCCTAGGAAAAAATCATAGAAATTGGAAGCTTGACATTGTAAAACCATGCTGCGAAAATTTGAGCATCGTATGATAAAAACAGCTAAAGTTACTGGCAAAACTTTAAAATGTTGTGTTTTGATCTCATTTTCATTAAACATTCAATATGATTTATGGACAATATAAAATGCATTTATTGATATTGCAAGTGTTGATTTATATAGTTTTTGCCATAATCTTCATTATTCTACAGATAGATGATTCCAAAAACATTAAAAAATGTATTTTTAATTGAATTTTATGCAAAAAGCTTGGTCGGGGCAGAATGCACCACTGTGATGCTCCTTTGTAAAAAAAAAACAGTGGTGTCATCTAGTGGTGACTAGTGAAATCCCATTGTTGTGGTGCATTTTGCCCCGCTGTTGTAGTGCATTTTGCCCCAATGTTGTGGTGCATATTGCCCCGCATGATTGTTTGAAATGAATCAAAAATGTTTTTAGAAATTTGCTCTTTTTAAACAATTTTGGGGTTTTTCAAGACTTTTTTCACATGGAAGACGAAAAATAATAGTTGTTTTAGAACATCTAACAAAATTCTTCCACAGAAATGCTGTTATGGTTGAGAAATCACAGTTTTCCCTTTGGGGGTGCATATTACCCCCTCCCCCCCTAATATTATTTTGATAAGCAGACAAATATTTTTTCATCAGTTCTTAGAATTTTTGGAAACAAAAATTATAGCAAAACATTGGCAAAACAACTGGATAAAAATAATTTTAAAATACTTTTCGATATAAATGATTAAACAATGAGTTGTCATTTAAATTGTTGTATTTTTTATTCTTTGTCTCTCATTCCCTTCCTCGACTTCGATTACAGTCGAGGAACATAAACTTCTGAAAAAAAATACAACAGCCTTACGCTTTTTTGAAAAATGATTAGGCCGTTGCAAATATTTTTCAAAGTTTATGTCGCCCCCCCCCCCCTCCTTTCAATTTTTTTCCGAAAAATCAGGGGGCAAAAAAATATTTTTTCAAAAAACTTCAAAATTTCAATAAAAACAGAAGTTAAATCAACTGAAAACAATCTAAAATGCATTTTTCTGCATTGATAGTCATATTTAGCATGTTTGGGCTGGATTAAAAATATTTTGATTTTTTCTGGAGTTCCAATGCACAGAACCGCAAAAACCTTTTTTTATTTTATTTTTCCTTACCAACAAAGTTAAAAAAAAACAAAATGAAGGGAATTTGCCCAGCTTTATCTAATAATCTAATAATCTAATAAGACCCTAGCGCAGCCAATCTTTCGAAGGGATCCTGGAGAGTGCCTTAGGTTAGATGACGCCTAGCACTCTTCTTGTCATTTATTAACATTTGTAGTGCGCCATTGCATTAGAATGCATTGAAACATCACAAGCGTTAAAGTGGCCAGGCCTACTGCGTAAAGCCATATCGCAGAGATGACTCGTAATTGGGTTGAGTTTGAGCACTGAGTGTTCGAACAACAACACAATTCTGAATCGACAGGGGAGGAAGAAGCGTGGGGACACACTACCATACGCTCCGAAATTTTTTTTTTGGTTGTATTCGTTGGGAGCACCATGCTAAGAAGGTTTGGTACTCCGGGACCCTCTGGGATGGGACATTGTATTTCCACGAATGCCCTGGACACTATTTTCCGTGGTTATAGCGCCTCAACTCGCTCTCTGTAACAGTATTCCTAATTCCAGTCCACGCTCACCAAGTCGTCATGGCCTAGTGGTTAGCATTTTTGCTTACCAATCCAAAGGACGGAGGATCGAACCCCGCCTCGAACGACTTTGATTTTTCGTTCATATTCATCATTTCAAATTTATGTGTACTTAACTTTCTCGTTGGGAGCAGATGGGAATCGAACCCAGAACCATTCGCTTACAAAGCGAACACCGTAACCAGTCAGCCACGGCCGCTCCCTGAAGGGAATTTGCCCAGCTTTAAAAAAAAAAAAAAAAAAAAAAGAAAAAAAAATAAAAAAAATTTAAAAAAATCTAAAATAGGTAGACCTGTGCACTACTTATGAAAAAAAAGCTTTTTTTCAATGAAGTTTCCTTAAAAATTGCTAAAACTCATTAAAGAACTCTTTAATTGAAAATTTAATTAAACTTAAAAATAAAGTAAAAAAACGTATTGTCTTTTTAAGTTTAAAAAACATCATTATTTAAAAAAAATCTCGTTTTAATCAAATTTTATGTGCCCATTCAGAAATTTTCCTAAAGATTACATTGTATGTCCCCTAAAACTTAAAAAATAGTTTTTTCTTCACTTTGTTGTGACAAAGAGTAGTTTTAAAAATGAGGATAAAAAAATCCATGTATCATTTAATTTCGTTGCAGTCCACATCAAAACTTTTATCTTTGCCGAAAGCACCAAAACGCAAAAAAAAAAATCAAAAAATAAAGATTTTTGAAATTTTGCACAGTTTGTATAATAGTTAAAAGGAAAATATTCACATGATAAATAAATTATAGTTTTTATTAATTCTCAAAAATGTGTTTTTTTATTTGAGACATTTTTATTATGTTTTGGATACTATTTGCGAATGATTTCAGGATGTTTCAATTTATGATTCCGGCGGTATGATTTTTTTTTAAATTCTGATTTTTGGAAAATATTGAACCAATAACCATTTACATTTTTTTTTAATTATTTTTAAGTTGCAAAATAGCATTTGCAATCGAAAATGAACCTTATTTAACCATTCAATTAAAATGCATATTCACAGCATTCATTTTTTTATAGTTCTACGCTTTTTAAATATGTTATGAAAGCAAAGCCTCACTCCAATGAATTATTCTAATGCTTAGAAAATGTCCTAGAATTTAACTTTAAGACTAAGTTAATCGGACTTTTTGTTGCTACGTTAAAATTTATGTAATTTCAAAATTAGGGAACAATTAGTTTTGTCAGTGTGTTTTTTATTGGTGGTTGTCTTGTTCCATTTTCAATGATAAAACAAGAAACTTTTTTAATATTTTAGACATTGTATAAAGCGAACCTACCGTTTGAAAACGCCTAATAGTTTTTAACCTTTTGGCTAAATTTAAAAATAATGAAATAATTGAAGATTTGTATGGAAAACCCAATTATGCAAAATGACAAAGTTTTAACCGAAATAAAACACAAAATTACTCAAATCCATTTTTCATTGGATTTTTTTTTCCAAAATTTCGTTTTATTTTTCGTTGCTATTTTTTTGTTTGCTTTTTTGTAATTCTTTTCGTGCAAACCTGCTACTTTTCCAAAACCAGTTTCCAGAAATCAAATTTGTAATATTATCAAAGCATTTTTGTATAGTTAGCCTTCAAAACTGCATGAAGATTTGTATGGACAAGCTAATTATATAAAATGGCCTCATTGGTCATGTAGAAAGATCTAACAAAATTTTAGCAAAGTCAAAAATGCAAAAGTTTATCATTTTTTAAAGTCGCAGAGGTTTCCTGAAACATGAATTCAAAAATTTTCAACATTGCTTCAAGTTTACTCAAAGTTCGTTTTTTTATTCTTTAATATTTTGATCAGTTTTTTTAAACAAGGAAATCATGTTTCAGAGATTGATGAAAATTTTGAAATGGCCATTTAAAAAAAATCAAAATATATAACGTAGCACAAATACATTAAAAATTCAATGCTTAAAAGAGATCGATAAGTGTCCATCAATAAAACAAAAATCAAGAAAAAGTATCCTCACCGATCGATCCATTCTCCCACACTCTCATTCACATACCGATGCATCTGTCCCGGCTGCGAGGTCTCACTCTCTCCTAGGTAGTTACCTACGTCAAAGGCCCCCGTCCCCCCTCACTAACCAACAAATTTAAAAATTCCTTGCCAGGTCAGTCAGGTTAGTGCACGGACGGACCCGCAATCGAGGCTATTTTCTAATTTTAGAGCATACACGGCGACGACGGACTTGAAGGCAAAAGACTCTCCAGAGAGCGATACGAAGAAAAAATAGCCGCTGCTACCGTACTGCTGCCAACCCATTCCAGGTAACACCAGAAGGCCTCCCCCGTTGAGTCTGGGAAGGGATCAGGAGAGGTGATTAGTACGGCAGGGTGGGGGACCTCCTCACCTAATGTGGTATGCAAAACACTACCCTTTCGTTGGCGCGCAGAAAGTGGACAGCTCGGGGTCATAGACAACTAGATTGAAGACGTTTCTCGACAAACAATTTCTAATTTTAAGTTTAATTTTGTTGATAATTAAATAAAGGAATTAGGAGAATCTCACGATTTATGAGTATTACAAATTGAACAAAAAAAACGTTACTTAATCCACCTTTAGGTGGTTGGTGCCTTCCTCATATTTATAAAATCAATACATTCAGTAAAAATAGCAACATTCCCCCTTAACATGTTTAACAAATCAACATTATTACCCATTTCTTTTGATATGGTTCGCAGACCATCAATATTTCTGGCTCATCGGCAAGGTCTGATAAAAAAAAAAACCTATCCAACGATAGTTCGCATGGAAGATTCAGACAATATTTTTATCACAATATCTGAAATCAAACCTCTAAAAAGTGTATAAATAACACTTGAGTGCCAATAACTTTTAATAGGGTTGTCAGATCCTTGATGTTTTAGGCTCATTTGAAAGGTCTTTCGATTATCTAACTAACGATGGGTCGCATAATAGACCCGGACATCATTTTTACTGAAATATCTGAGATCCGGCCTCCAAAAAGTGTATAAATAACACTTAAGTGCCAATAACTTTTGATAGGATTGTTAGATCCTTGATGTTTTAGGCTCATTTGAAAGGTCTTTCGATTATCTAACTAACGATGGGTCGCATGATGGACCCAGACATCATTTTTACTGAAATATCTGAGATCCGGCCTCCAAAAAGTGTATAAATAACACTTAAGTGCCAATAACTTTTGATAGGTTTGTCAGATCCTTGATGTTTTAGGCTCATTTGAAAGGTCTTTCGATTATCTAACTAACGATGGGTCGCATGATAGACCCGGACATCATTTTTACTGAAATATCTGAGATCCGGCCTCCAAAAAGTGTATAAATAACACTTAAGTGCCAATAACTTTTGATAGGATTGTCAGATCCTTGATGTTTTAGGCTCATTTGAAAGGTCTTTCGATTATCTAACTAACGATGGGTTGCATGATGGACCCGGACATCATTTTCATTGAAATATCTGAGATCCGGCTTCCAAAAAGTGTATAAATAACACTTAAGTGCTAATAACTTTTGATAGGGTTATCAGATCTTCAATGTTTTGGGCTCATTGGAAAGGTCTTTTTAATACCTTTCTGAAAATGTATAACATGACAGGGTTTCTTACAAAAACCACCCTTTTTACAATCTTCCGGACATACGCCAAAATCGTTTTTTTAGCATAACTTTTGAAGTACTTTACTAAACTTTATAATTTTCAATAGGGACTCATGGGACCCCAAGACGAATTGAATGAGACCAAAACGGTCCAAATCGGTTAAGCCAGTGCTGAGATAATCGAGTGCATATTTTTTGGTGCACAGACCCACATCCCTACACACACACACACACACATACATTTGCTCAGAATTTGATTCTGAGTCGATAGGTATACGTGATGGTGGGTCTACGAGGTCTAATTAAGAAGTTCATTTTTCGAGTGATTTTATAGCCTTTCCTCAGTAAGGTGAGGAAGGCAAAAACTCCAAAGTTCGATGAAACACTAGCGCCGCCAAGCGAACGTTTTCGGAAGCTTTTTGACAGATCTCCCTTTTTGTTAAACATTCATCAAAATTAGTTTACTTTTCGTCAAAATCACAGTTCAGAAATTTGTTCAGATGCAAAACTTGAAGATCTGTCCAAATATTTTTTTATACCGAGCCTTTTTCCAAAAAACAATACGAATTTGCTTGTCTGTGGACGCGGTCCCCCGTTCGAATGGCCACACGGGGACACACACATCAATCGATTGTGTGTGCCCTGCCTGCTGCAGAGATCTTCCGTTCGAGCATCCGTCCGTCCGGCCGGGTTGACCGATTTGAGCCGATTTATCGCGGTGCGGCGGAGCAGGGTGAAGCGAACAGGTAATTGGACACTTTAGTTTTGTCGGGAGAAAGAGTCCCCCCGTGGTGGATTCGGACACTTTCTTTTGGAGAAACATTCAAAAAATGTATTTTGTTTAATTCATTGAAAAAATCATTTTATAAAAAAATATGCTCAAGGAATCGATCGGGAAATTGGTTCATCATCGTTAGCAATGGCCTTTCCAGGTGGCACGGCCACCATCAGGGCAAGGCCAACCTGGTGTGCCACATAAATGGCCAGCCTGTCGCCGGCCAGCGGCCATCTCGACTGGGACGGACAGACGGGGCGTTAACAGTGTGGCTCCGGTGAGCTGCATTCCAGCACGGTTAATTTTGTCCTCTGCAGAGAGATGTTTTGTTTTTATTTTCTCCTGGAGTGGATTCAGTTTAAACGTGTTTACATGCTACGGTAAACATTTGTGATTTTTCACAAATAAAATAAAATAATTTAGTTGGAAAAGGGCACAGTTTTAGATTTTTGTATCAGTCACTTTTTCGTACTAATTTTTAAATTAGTTCAAGTTGTTCAACAAAACCGACATTTTGGTACCGTAAAACGGGGTGACTTTGATAGGTTTGATTTTTTTTTTGCGAAATGATAAAAACGAATTAAATTTAAATGGAACGGTATAGACCATGGTAGAGAAAAATTCATAGTTTTTCTACAAATTTTGAAAAGTTTGTTATCAATAGACAAACATTGATCAATAGCATTATTTTAATACTCTAAAAGTGTATTTTTTTTTCAATTAAAATGAGTTCGACTCAGAAAATGGACAGCAACATCAAATTTTATGGACAATTTTCACTATCCTTAAAATTAGTTTGATTTATTTCTTCAAATAAGTAGTTTGATTTGTAATTGAAACATAATTCAAAAATATGTTTAGATTAAAAGGCATTTTAAGATAAAAATGTTTCAATTTTTCAATCATTTCAATTCTCTAAGATTTCAGTAATTCGATTTTTTTTTGTATTTTTTAATCTGACTGAAAATTTTTTGGTGCATTCAGTATGCCCAAAGAAGCCATTTTGCATCATTAGTTTGTCCATATAATTTTCCATACAAATTTGGCAGCTGTCCATACAAAAATTATGTATGAAAATTTAAAAATTTTCATCGATTTGGTGTCTTCGGCAAAGTTATAGGTATGGATAAGGACTACACTGAAAACAATAATACAGGATAAAAAAAATTTGGCGATTTTTAATTTCACTTTTTGTCACTAAAACTTGATTTGCAAAAAAAAATACTATTTTTATTTTTTTTTATTTGTTTTAGGGGACATAAAATGTTGATAAAATGCCAACTTTTCTGAAATTTCCAGGTTGTGCAAAAAATCTTTAACCGAGTTATAAATCTTTGAATCAATACTGATTTTTTTCAAAAAATCGAAATATTGGTCGCAAAAATTGTTCAACTTCATTTTTCGATGTAAAATCAAATTTGCAATCAAAAAGTACTTGAGGGAAATTTTTGATAAAATGCACCGTTTTCAAGTTAAAGCCATTTTTAGGTAACTTTTTTGAAAAAAGACGCGGTTTTTCATTTTTTTTAAATTAGAGCACATGTTTGCCTACTTTTGAAAAACATATATTTGAAAAGCTGAGAAAATTCTCTATATTTTCTTTTTTGAAATTTGTTGATACGAATCTTAGTTGCCGAGATATTGCCATGCAAGTGTATAAAAACAGGAAAATTGATGTTTTCTAAGTCTCACCCAAACAAACCACAATTTCCTAATGTCGATATCTCAGCAACTAATGGAACAATTTTCAATGTTAAAATATGAAACATTCGTGAAATTTTCTGATCTTTTCTAAAAAATATTCATATTTTTTAAAATCTAGACTAACATTTCAAAATGGCCAAACATTCTATATTACACCCTTTTGAAATGTTAGTCTTGATTCAAAAACTTTGAAATGGTTTTTTCGAAAAGATCAGAAAATTTCACATAAAAAAAGGAAGTTGAAAATTTTTTGCAACCAGTATTTCGATTTTTTGAAAAATTTGGTATTGATTCAAATATTCATAACTCGGTCAATTTTTGGCCCATTCTGGAAATTTCTGGAAAGTTGGCATTTGATGTCCCCTAAAACATATCAGAAAATGAAAAACTGTGTATCATTTTTTTTTCGATGAAGTCCATTTTTATACCTACAACTTTGCCGAAGACACCAAATCGATCAAAATTTTTTTTCTGAAGACACAGATTTTTTCAATTTTTCATACATCGATTTTGTATGGACAGCAATGATCGCAAAATTTTTAAATTTGTAAAGTCGTTTTGAAGTAAAATCCAAATAATTTGCAACGATATTTCATTTTTTTTCTGATGAAATTTTTAATTTTCTGCTGTAACTCTTTTAGCTCCGGATTTCATGAGGATGAAATTACTGACGATAATACATCGTTATCGATATTTCGATAATTCTATCGGCAATAATCATATTTAACCCATTTTTAAAATCTTTAAAAAAAATTGCATAATTCAGCCATGTTAAGGTAAATTGGCATTGCTTTCACTAATAATATATTTTTTGAAAATTTAGTCAGTTTTAAAGTATAAATACAAAAAAATCACAAAAAACCGTATATTTGAAAAAAAATCAAATTTTTATAATTTGCAATATGGGTATCAAAAGAAGCAAAATTTTGTATGCTTTTCCACCAATGTTTTTTTTTTTGAAAATTCTAAAATTTTCACAAAATACCGTATTATCTAAAAAATACTCAATTTTTCATCAAACGAAGTATCAAACGAAGCGAAATTTTATATGCATTTTCGCTTTATTAGTTTTTTTCTGAAAATACTAAAATAAGTATAATTTTCAATATAAGTATCAAACGATGCAAAATTTTGAATGCATTTTTTCATCATTAGAGTTTTGTTTGTAAAATACTCAATCAAATTCAAAATACCGTATAATTTTCGAAAATGTTCAAATTTTAATAACTTGCAATATGGGTATCAAACAAAGTGATTGTTGTATGAATTTTCCAAAAAACATACTTTCATTAAAATTGAAGGCTTTTCGCCAATAAATCGATATTTTGTGAAGATTTGAGTGTTTTAAAAATAATACTCTAAAAAGATGAAAATTCATACCAAATTCGACTTCGTTTGATACCCATATTTGCAAATTATGAAAATTTTAACATATTCGAAAAATATACGGTATTTTGAATTTGATTGAGTATTTTACAAACAAAACTCTAATGATTTGGCATCGTTTGATACTCATATTAAAAATTATACTGATTTTAGTATTTTCAGGAAAAAATACAGTGCAAAAAAAATAAATATTGAAATAACAAGCCATAGTTTCAACATTTGCATGGAAAAAGTGTTTTAAAATGCATTTTACACTAGTTTAGTCATTTTGCAATCATTACACGGTGTGTTTCGTAGAACAAACTTAAGATAAAAAAAATCGGCAAGTCTGATATTTGGCACCATGAAAGAAGGGCTCTTTGCCAACATTTTGCGGGGTCCGGCGAAATATTTTGTCGGGTGGTCTGGAAACATTTTTTTTCGATGATTTTTTTTTTCGATATGATTGGATTTTTCTTCAGAAAAGTCGATGGAAATCGATGGGTTCATGTTCATATCCATCAAATTTCTTATGAATGTGCCTCAAGAGACTCTAAATTACATATTTGACCTCAAATAAAATGTTTCCAACCCAAATTTACCAGATTTCTAGCTTTCTTTGAAATAAGGTAATTCTCTACCAACTCACACGAAATCGGGAAAAGTTGCCCCGACCCCTATTCGATTTGTGTGAAACTTTGTCCTAAGGGGTAACTTTTGTCCCTGATCACGAATCCGAAACTTTTTTTCGTAAAATCGCGATAACTCGTGATGTTTATGAGCAAACCCCTTATGTCTATATATCAAAATTTTTGTAATTGTCTGTTCTACAATTTTGTAGAACATTGTTACACTCTAAAAAATAACCCTGCAAAGTTAGAAAAAACACGAAATTTTAAAATGAAAAATTTTGTTCTAAATGAAAAAATGACCCTTCTGGGTCAATGTAGATTCGAAAAGTACATTAAATTTCCCATAAAATGAAATGTTCCAAAAAATTTTACAGTCGAGTAACGGAAAATGGGAGAATTTTTAAAACTTTTTTAGTGTTTTTTTCGATGAAAAATACGTTTTTTTCAGAATTCTGAGTACGCAATCAAATCGGGCGTCTAATTTTACATAAAAGTTCCTTTGACACCAAATTTCTATCTCATCACCGTTTCAGGCTGGAAATTATTGAAAAACACCTCTGTTTTCGCATGTTCAAAAATGGAAGGGGTCGTACCACCCCTCCGTCACGAGATATCAAAAAACGGACCTCGGATTCGTGATCAGGGACAAAAGTTACCCCTTAGGACAAAGTTTCACGCAAATCGAAGAGGGGTCGGGGTATCTGCTGTGTCAACCAGATTAAAAAAAATACACAAATGAAAATTTGAAAAAGAGTCTCGTTTCATAAGAAATTCCTCAGCTGTTGAATACCTTTAGTAACCTTTAGTAATGACTAAACATCTAGAACAATCAAAAAATTTCACGAAAATTTGCTTCAAAATGCCCTTATGGCCTTTAAGAAAAAAAAAATATGACGATATATCAGCAAATCAGAAAATAACGAACCGATTTTCAATACTAAAGCACAAAACATAAATAATTCCCAGAAAATTTCATTTAACAAGCGTAACATTTGAAATAGACTTAAATCTGTACTAAGTTATTTCAAATTTATGTAATATTTCATGCTGTTAAATGTGCGTTCACCAGTACAGTATCATTTAGTTCAAATCGATTCAAATTTACGTAAACATTTCCCCATCGCGCAATCAACTCCACACACACACACACTTTCTCCAAACTCCACTCAGGGAAACTTCATCGACACCCCCGCCCCCTCCAACAAAGCGGGTCGGGCACAATCAATGTTCGAACCAATCATAAGGCCAATCGTCATAAACCGGTGCACCGGTGCATCCAGGACCGGACAGCATCCTCGGTCCGCAGCAACGACAACGACCCGGTCCGGACAACGCGACAATTGCATCTGCATATCGGCACTGTATTTGTGCCACTGCTGGGAATGTCAATTGCACCTTTTTTGGACCTAAATAAACCTTTTTTGGACCCATTTAATTAAGGTTTTGTTATGTTTGAAATTTTTGAGTACACAAACATGACGAAATCTAGTCTGCAACCCGCTAAGCAAATACATGTTATTATTTGAAATTTTTAATTTTAGTCCAATGTTGGTCCACTTACCCTAAACGTCAGTGCACATGAATACACATTTAGCATTGCTTTGCCTCCTCTGCCTTGGCGTTCCAATGTTCACCAAACACACCAGCATCACAAATAGCGGTCAGTCATACGCTAATTAGGCCCTTTGCTTCGTGTCCCGCCCGTGACCCCTCTGCGGCTGGGGTCCACCGAAGCGAAAGAGGTGACGCTTTTTTCGAAACGCGCGACAATCAATTGCCGCGACGACCCATCATCATCGGCATAATCATCATCATCACCACCGCCAGTGACAACAACAACAACAACCTCATCGACGTCAGAATGTGAAAAAAGCAAGGAATTATAGGTTGTTTGTGATTGGTCAGGATGAGCTAGGGATGGTCAGTTGTTTCGAAAAATAACGTTTAGAAAAAGTCCGGACGAGATTTGAACCTAGCCCCGCTAACGATTGAGAAAAACTCCCGCGCCCCTACCCACTTGCCCATTTGGCCTGCCTCGGAAAACGCTCGCACGAAAAGGTGACGTTCCAATCGGACCTTCTGCCATCGCAGCAACCTGATTGCACGACCGGGTCCCCGCAGGCTATGAATTATTTACCGTCAATTTAAATTGGAAAAATTAAGTTATTCAGATATGTGTCTGATGGCGTTATTTTTTCCACTCATATTTTCCCACCCTCCTCTCTTTCTCTCTCCTTCTTTCTCTCTCCTTCTTTCTCTGTTGCACTTACTCTGACGCAGTTGTTGTTGTTGTTGTTGTTGATGCTGCTGACCAATTATTATTGGCTTTGTTGGTTGAACGAACACCAAGTCGCGGTGCACGCCAGAGATTGATATGTGTCGGAGGCAAAAATGCAGATGGTGGCGCCTCCCGGGGGCAGCATTCGACAACATTTCAGAAGAAGAAGAAGGAGCTGATCGACAGAAGCGGAGCATGGTGGAGAAAAGTCAAACATCCCACCGGTATGGTACGCGCGCAGCGCAGATTCCAATGCACAAGCCGAAGACACAAGCCAAAAGAAATAGGTTATGACATATTTTTCCCAAATCACTCGTTAATCACAGAAAAGAAAAAAAAAAGCGAAATGCAATGCATGAGATATGGATGGATGCTGTGGGGCGGAATTTTCGTTTTCGAGATTGAGTTAAGAAGGGAATAAGAAAACGAAGAAGAAAGTGAAGAAGTTACAAGCACACAGCGGAGCAATGCTGGAGACTTCAACTCTATCCGACTATGACTATGGGACTGACATTCTTGCTGCACATATCGGCGAAAGTTTTCCTCCCTCCCCAATCGACGACGATAATGCTATGGGATGTGAAGTGGTGCCATTTGATGCTTTGAGGGGAATCGATGTGTGGAAGCTTTCGGGCAAAGTGTAATTGGGAGGTAGTTTTTTCTCTCCATCTGTGAGGTCAATTAAATTTAATTGATTTTATGCAATCCTGGGAAAAAGAAATTGAAATAAAACATGAATTCAGGATTCGACATTAAATCTTTTATGAGACGAATTCAACTGAATTTGAAAAGTGTCAGTATGTAATAGCAATAATTAAATATTAAAATTCCAAAAAAATATTGAATATATTTTTTTCCATATAAAATATGCTTCTTATTTTCCAATCTTGTATTCAGTTCAGTATAAAAAAAGTTTGCAATATCAGAATACAAAATTAACAACAAAAAGATCAAATATGTTGCATTAAAATGGTACTTTCTTCAGAACAAATAACTTAATAGGTAAAATACCGTAAACTGGGGTCAATCGGACCATATGGGGCGAATTGGGACAACAGTTTTACCATGTTGGTTTCGATTAAAACATACTCAGGCCAACAAAATGTGTACATCCATTTCCAAATTTAAAAGCTTCAAGTGCTCTAAAAACTGCTGTCCATATTCAGACTGTAGTCCCGGTTTACCCCAGATTACGGTACTTGAAAAAATACCATAATTAGGGGGTTGTGAAAATTGAAAGATAGATTTGAATGTTTTTTTCTCATTTTGGATCGCTTATTTTTTAAAGTTTCACAGTATAAAATGTCCATGATTTCTATATTTTGGTAAGGAATATAAAACAAAACTTTAATATATGTACAATAAGCTTACCAATTTCAAGTTCTTTCGCATTTAATTTGAAGAATTATTCATATACTAATTGGACTTTTAAATACAAATTTAAAAAAAAATGTGGCAAAAAAAATACAATTCTTAAATTTTAAGCCAAACTTTATAAAATGAGTATCGAAAAGTATCACAAAATATATTAATCACAATATTTTTGTGAATTTGAAAGGTGTAAAATTTGACGTTTTTATATTACATCTTTTATGACGTAATATTACCTCAATATCGACAAAAAAGTGAACGGAACGGAATAGTGGTATATTTATAATTTTTAGAGGTATAATTTGACATTTTTCTGGAATAAGCGATGTACTCATTTCCAGATGTAATAACCACAACAATTACAATTATTTTGAGACCATTCTACTTGGTTTTCATCAAATAGTACTGAAAATTTCACAATAGTTTCATTTTTAATGTTAAAAATTGTAACAAAAATTTCCGAAATACCTGATCAACAAGTCTAAAAAAAAAGAAATTTGTATGGAATTTTCGCAGCTTTCTTAAATATTTTTGGCCGGGATTCTTTTTCTTCATGAAATATTTCCAAATTTCAAAAAAAACCTAAAATATTAAAAAAAAAAATCCCTGACTTTCAATAGGATAAACATGTAAAGCACCGTCAGTAGGGTTCAAAAAACGATACACCTCTCGTGATTTCTTGGTAACAAAAATAATTTAAATAACATCGAGAATCTTTTAACAGAATTGAGATTCGTTGAGAAGAACATGAGAAATGGCAACATCCGTAAAAAATCACTTCGATCCAATCTCACCCCCCAGACCCAATGTCACCCTTTTAAGGGGGGGGGGGGGGGGGGGGCAAAATAATAAAAAATATGAAAATTGGATTTATTAGTCACAGTCTCAACATTGCGATTCAAAAAGTGTTTTAAAATGCATTTTACACTAGTTCGGTTGTTTTGCAATCATTGGTTTTCAAAAAATGTAAGATTTGACAAAAATAAAAATTTCAGCGAAAAAAAAACTTTTTTTAGAAAAATTTCAAAAAATCAAAAGATATTAAAATTATTCCAATGATTCTAAACGCAACGGAATGCATTTTAAATTGATTTCCGCTGATTGCACTTAAATTTCCATTGAAATTTTGAAGTTTTTTGAAAAAATATTTTTTCTGCCCCTTGGGGGGGTGACAAAAACATTAAATAAAATATGCCTTAAGTCTTAGTATTAAAAAGCCAAATTAAACCGGGATTTTTTTTCTTGTGCCTTTTTATTTTGCAAAGTCTGTATCATAACCTGCAATTTTACTGAAGATACCTTATCGAAAAAAATACGAAATGCTTGAGAATTATCCTTTTGTGTTCTGATTTTTGGGAAAAGTTCAAATTTAATTGGCTTTACTTCACAAGAAAAAAATAATTTATTGTATTTAATAGGCTTTACCGCTAAAAAATGCCTTTTTAGAAAAAAATGGTTTAGGGAAAGAAATCTTGATAAAATTCCAATTTTATTAAACAATTTAGATAAAATATTCAGAACTTAATCATTATGAATTCATTTTATCCAAAAATGGGATCGATTAGGTCGTTAAAAAATAATGATAGACATTTAAAAAAAAATTACTGAAATGAGCAATTCTCTACCAAAACCGGAAATGGATTTTATTTGTATTTTTTGATTTGGCTCAAACTTTGCGGGGGCCTTCCCTATGACCAAATAAGCTATTTTGTGTCATTGGTTCACCCATACAAGTCTCCATACAATTTTGGCAGCTGTCCATACAAAAATGGTATGTAAATATTTAAACAGCTGTAACTTTTGAGTGAATTTTCTGATCAATTTGGTGTCTTGGGCAAAGTTGTAGGTATTGTTGAGGAGTTTTGAGAAAAAAAAGGTACACGGAAAAAAAAATTTGCAGATTTTTTAATCAACTTTTTTTTCACTAAAACTCAATTTCCCAAAATACGTATTTTTTGATTTTCGAGATTTTTTGATATGTTTTAGGGGACAAAAATCCGCAACTTTTGAGCTATAGAGAAACATGGTCAAAAAATCTGACGCCGAGTTATGATTTTTTGAAAAAATAGTGATTTTTGGAAAAAATCGAAGTTTCATGCAAAAACAAGTTTGACATTATTTTTTAATGCAAAATTGAATTTGCAATCGAAAAGTACTCTACAGATTTTTTGATAAAAAGCTCCGTTTTCAAGATATAGCCACCGAAAGTTTGATTTTAGCGAAATATTTGCAGTTTTTCGATTTTTAAAAATAGTGACCATGAGTGACCATTTCTAAAAATATTTTTTTTGAAAAGTTCAAAAAATTTGCTATAAAATTGTCTAAGAGACATTGAAGATTGGACATCGGGTTGCTGAGATAGAGCCGCTTTAAGAAAAAGAAACACGAAAATTGAAGTTTTCTAAATCTCACCCAAACAGCCCACCATTTTCTAATGACGATATCTCAGCAATTAATGGTCCGATTTTCAATGTTAATACATGAAACATTCGTGAAATTTTCCGATCTTTTCGAAAAAAATATTTTGAAATTTTTTAAATCAAGACTAACATTTTAAAAGGGCCAAATATTGAATATTACGCCCTTTTAAAATGTTTGTCTTGATTAAAAAAAATTCAAAATATTTTTTTCGAAGAGATCGGAAAATTTCACGAATGTTTCATATTTTATTATTTAAAATCGGATCATTAGTTGCTGAGATATCGTCATTAGAAAATGGTGGGTTGTTTTGGTGAGATTTAGAAAACTTCAATTTTCGTGTTTCTTTTTCTTAAAGCGGCTCTATCTCAGCAACCCGATGTCCAATCTTCAATGTCTCTTAGACAATTTTATAGAAAATTTTCTGAACTTTTCAAAAAAAAAATTTTTACAAATGGTCGCTCATGGTCACTATTTTTAAAAATCAAAAACTGCAAATATTTCGCTAAAATCAAACTTTCGGTGGCTATATCTTGAAAACGGAGCTTTTTATCAAAAAATCTGTAGAGTACTTTTCGATTGCAAATTCAATTTTGCATTAAAAAATAATGTCAAACTTGTTTTTGCATAAAACTTCGATTTTTTCCAAAAATCACTATTTTTTCAAAAAATCATAACTCGGCGTCAGATTTTTTGACCATGTTTCTCTATAGCTCAAAAGTTGCGGATTTTTGTCCCCTAAAACATATCAAAAAATCTCGAAAATCAAAAAATACGTATTCTGGGAAATTGAGTTTTAGTGAAAAAAAAGTTGATTAAAAAATCTGCAAATTTTTTTTTCCGTGTACCTATTTTTTTCTCAAAACTCCTCAACAATACCTACAACTTTGCCGAAGACACCAAATTGATCAGAAAATTCACTCAAAAGTTACAGCTGTTTGAATATTTACATACCATTTTTGTATGGACAGCTGCCAAAATTGTATGGAGACTTGTATGGGTGAACCAATGACACAAAATAGCTTATTTGGTCATAGGGAAGGCCCCCACAAAGTTTGAGCCAAATAAAAAAATACAAAAAATAAAAATGGTCGAATTCGGCCGATTTCGTAGAGAGTTGCTCAAATAAAGTCAACGCATTTTTTGTGATTCCTCTTCATTTTTTTCCAACAATCCTTGACCTGATGCACAGTTTTTACTAACAGGCTATCGTAACCAATAAAACAACAAATTACAAATTAAATAAGGAGACAACAATTTTTGTATGAAAATTTAGAATGTTATTGATTAGACTATTACAATCGCTTTTTCGATTACACTGTTTCACGTTTTTGTTCGAATTTTTAATCAAAAAGGGTACTTTTCAAATCATTTCTTAATTTTGAATTTTGAACCACAGATCGACTTTTGAGAAAAAAATAATTTCCTAACTTTATTGATATTTTGCAATTTTTTTACTGTATTATGTTATGTAATAGACATATTTTGCAATTTCTTTCAAAAGCAGATTTTTTCCACTTTAAAATTCAAATATTTCTTGGCAGAAGAATTCCCTCGTTGAATATATTATATTCAAAAATAAATTGATAGTCATTTTGTATAAAAAAAGGAATAAAAAGGAAATTTGTAATGTTATTTTTTTCAATAAAGGATTGGGAGAACATTTAATTGTTGGGTTGATTTCGGTACATTACCCCAAAAAGTTCTACATTGATGTGGAAATTTAAAATCCATTATGGAGGAGATGAAATATTAAGAAATGCAGTAGCTAATGTAACAGGCAATCAAACTCTAAAATTTGATTAAAATGAAGTCGCAAAACTTACGTTTGATGTTTTATTGAGAAAATAAAAAATCAATTTTGTTTTATTCGTGATTCGTTCAACCCGTAGATTCTGAGAGACCTTTGAATAATCGAGTTGAAAATTGTTCATTTGTATAAAGAAAATTTAAGTAAAATTCTTCTGAAATCTATTTAACCCTTCTAAGATCTTGGCGGGACCGTGGTGTAGGGGTAAGCGTGATTGCCTCTCACCCAGTCGGCCTGGGTTCGATCCCGGACGGTCCCGGTGGCATTTTTCGAGACGAGATTTGTCTGATCACGCCTTCCGTCGGACGGGGAAGTAAATGTTGGCCCCGGACTAACCTAAAAAGTTAGGTCGTTAGCTCAGTCCAGGTGTAGGAGTCGTCTCCCTGGGTCCTGACTCGATGGAGTCGCTGGTAGGCAGCTGGACTAATAATCCAAAGGTCGTCAGTTCGAATCCCGGGGTGGATGGAAGCTAAGGTGTAAAAAGAGGTTTGCAATTGCCTCAACAATCAAGCCTTCGGACACTTAGTTTCGAGTAGGAATCTCGTAATCGAGAACGCCAAGGCAATGCTGTAGAGCGAATAATTTGAAGATCTCAACTTTAAGCATCTACTAGCTCAAAATGATCCTTGCACTGCTCACCCACAAAAGCTCAACGAAACAGTCGAAGCCGACGATAGCTAACTTTGTTTAATATCCGAATGATATCCGGGCGTCACTTCCCAGAGCCCTCGGAGGCATCCACACCGGGTGTATAAATTCAGGTTCAGAAACAAGTATCTTTTCCATTTCTTCAGTGATGCTACATTTCTACGTGAGGCAAAAAAAACACAACAGTTTGCTTTTTTTTGCTGTTTCTGTTTGGTCGTGAGGGATACATCTCATGACTCTTCTTAGACTTGCCTTCGGAGGATGATACCTCGGCTGTGTGTGAACCTGACCCCGGGAGTCTAACTCTCCGTTTCCTCCGCGCGGGTGCTTAGAGAGGCCTTTACCTGTGGAGCTCACCTCACATGCGATATGTGTTTGTTCTGACTTTTGCTTTTTTTGCTGTTGTTCATCCCCATTTGCTATTTATTATTATTATTATTTCGTGTGTTGTTTTCGCCGACTGGAAGTGAAAGAAAAAAAAACTGGAATCGACTCCACCGAAAACGGTTGGAGCTCGTAGTCGGGCACGTAAGTGAGGTTAGGGTTTTGGACGGCTGGTACCGGTACCGTACGTGACTGAGACACCTTTCTTGGGCGGGCGCACACGTACGTACGTGCACACATACACCTTGGTGCGTTTGAAGTGTCTTTTGGTTCTCGTGTGTCTTCTGGAAAATTGAAATGAAAATACTTTCGCGAGTTGGCGGCATATTTTAGGGGGATGTCGAATGGCAAAAAACGGTGGAAATGTTGGAAATTGTTTTTATTGTGGTGAAAAGTGTTTTTTTTTTTTTTTTTTGTAAGTGGTTGAATTGAGTATGATCCACTGGAATTTGCATGATTGAAAATAAATTTGCTTTATGGAAACTTCATGTGATCAATTTTAACTGAATAGAATTTATCGTGCGAAAACTGTTACACAGGCAGAGTTAATTAACTCTTAAAAATAAAAGTTAAAAAACATCTTAATTTTTTTTAATGCTGCAAAAAAACATACTCCTCTTCTCAACATCAGTCTCTAACCCAAGAGTTCCACACAGCATCCGTGAGTTCCCTCGATGCTTCATCGGTCTGCAATTGCATCTCAACCGCTCAACTCAAAGAGCTGAGAGCGAAAAATTGAGCGTCCCTTCTTATGCTGGCTGAGAACCGAACCACTGATGCTGGCTTATCGCGGTGGAAATTCTGCTCGTCGCTTCGCAGAGTTTCGCGAGTTTGTCACTCGCGAGAACTTTCCACGGGCACTCGCGAAAAATTGCGCGTTTTGTTGAGTGCTGAGTGCTCAAATACAGGCTTGCTTTGATTCTAGGAGACATTCTGAGTGGTTTTTCTTTCTGTTTGTAAAACGGGACGGTGTAATTGCAAACAAAGATTGTCAACCGATTGAAACAAATGGCATTTTAAAGCATTCCTTGTAATGAGATACCAAACGTTGAAAAAATCATGGGATTATTGAAGTATTCCACAACATTAAGAAATTTGAATTTATCCCCATTCGCAAGCAATTTTAAACTATTAAGCGTACCTTAAAAAAACGTTTATATTACCATTTTCCATAAAATGGAATACTTTTACTGCAAATTGATACAATATCGTTAAATTTGTTGGGCAAATTTTACGTTCCTCAAGGTATCAAAATCAATGCAAAATATTCTGGACCGTTTATAAATCAGCTAAAAAATTTTTTTTAGTTATGCTGAATAATACAATAGATACTAGGATGTAACCAAAATTACTTTTTGGCGGGCATTCAAGAGTTTGATCCGGTGGGCATACTAAGCCCAAATCCAAAATATGAGCTTGATTGGACGTAACATGAACTGGCGCTTTGCATTTGAATTTTAAATGGGATTTAACCCGCAAAAGAAGATTTTTTCCAAAATGTCGCTTCTGCGTCTTTTGGTGTATATATCATTGAAGTTTGGAGCTCGCTGGAGCTTGGTACGGACCTTCAAAGTTTGGCAGTTTTTCGAAAAATCGTCGCCATTTGATTTTGCTGGGGCCGATTTTTCAAAAAAAAAATGCCAAACTAACACTTTTTACAGTGCTGTTGAAAATAATCGCTTCAGTGGCCAAAATGCCTCAAAAATAGACATTTTTGAAAAAATCTTTTTTTACGGGTTAAATCCCATTTTATACGTATAAAATTATAAAGGTTTTTTGCCCTACTGCAAAATAAATATCCCTTAAATAAACGTGAAACATTGACATAATCAGAAAAGTTTGCAAATCTCAAATCTAAATATTTTTTTCTAGCCGGAAGTATTCCCTTGTTTAACCCTCTATAGCCCAACCCCGCCTCTAGACGGGCATCAATCTAAAAATTTGTTAAAAATCCATTTTCAACCAGTTTTTGATCTTAAAAAAGCATTTTAAAGAAGAACTCTTAAAATAATAATAAAAAAGGGTAGGAAGTTTGACTTGTTTTATGTGACTTTGCCAATGTTTTTTTAAAAATGTAATTTTTAGGGGCCAATTTTGGCTGTGTTTTTTTACTAACATTTCCTTTATTTTGAGTAAAAATAGGTTTGCAGTAATTTTTGTAGTGTCCCAGACTATGCCTCTACGCATTTTTGTACAATTTAAATGATAATGGTGCCATTCTATAGCAGAAAATATTAAATACAATCAAAAAATTTGAAAGTGACTGTAAAATCATGAAAAAATTAAATACCGTAAAACGGGGTGACTTTGAAGGTTTGCGATTTTTCCGCAAAATGAAGAGTACAATTAAAATACGTAAGGAATGGTTTAGAAACATATTGACCGTGGTAGAGAAGTGTTCAAAGTACCTCAAGAAGAACTTTTCATAAAATTTTGACAAGTTTAGAAAGTTAGTTAACTATAGTTAAGAAAATGTTGTTGAAAGTCATTATTTTAAACTTCTCAAAGTGTCATGATTTTCTCAATGAACATGACTTTTAATCGGAAAATGGAATATATTTTCAGATTCTTTGGACAATTTTCCACTAGGAGATGGTTAAAAAAGTTTGTAAATAATAAATAATATGTATTTTTGAAACACAATTGAAAAAAAAAATCTTCAAATTTATAGGCAATTTCAGTTGAACAAATTTCATGTAAAATGTGAAAACTTGTGATTCGTGCTTCGAATTCAGTATAAAATGCAATATAAATCGATAATTTTACAAACAAAACTAGTTTTAACAAATTTACGACTTTTTAACAATTTTACCTAAAATTTATATGTATTTTGCTAAAAAGCTTATACACTTAGTTTACTAAATATAAACATTGATTTTTTTTTTCTTAAAAACTTTATCAGCTACTTTAGAGATGTGTTGGTCTACCCCAGTACATGTTTTAAAAATAATAATGTTGAGAAAAATATTACCTGTTGGAAAACATTCTAAAATCAAATTGAAATCCTATCAAAGTCACCCCGGTTTACGGTAGGCAAAATTTAATGATAGGAGCTAAACTAAACAAGATAAATTCAAATTAAAATACTTAAAATAAAAAAAGAGAAACATAAAACAAAAGAAGTGAGGTTTGTCGTAGAACGAAAGTTGCTCAAAATAACCTCCAGAACACAAAAAAATTCGAAAAAAAATGTGGGCAGTTTTAACTTGTTTTAACCCAAATTGAGTTATATGTGATTCATTTTTATTCATTTTTTATATAAGACAATTATGCAATTATTTTTTGCGAATGGGAAGATTTGACCTACTCATAAATTATTTTTTATATATTTGAATCTACAGGACAAAGAACATAATTGATTTGCTTTTTTCCAAAACAAGATCATCCTTGGAAGATTTGGGTCATAAGTTTTAAATATAATTTGTAATTGCCTGAAAGATATTGAATAAAGATCCAATATTTAAGTTTTATATCAATTCACAATAATCTTTAACATAAAAATTAGCATGAGCATCATAAAATTTTAAAAAATCAGTTCAAACTTTATGGAAAAATATGATATTTTTTATTGAGGTTTTTTTATTTAAAATAACAGGATCAAACATCAATTAATTGTAATTCAAAGTTTTCTATTGAAAAAAAAAATTTCCCTGAATAAACGTATCCAAAGTTTTGATAATTTTGACAGAATAATTATGAATTAAAAAAAAACTCTTTCCAAATTAATTTAAAATCTATTTTTAATATTCATCAAAACAACATTAATTTTGCTTACTATTATTTTCAATTTATATTGCCACAAGGAATTCATTTCCTTCTTGAACTTAAACTTTAAAGCAGACTAAATCTCTTCAAAATGGAGTTTTTTCGAAATATTTTTTTTATTAATCTGTATCTTTTGAGATTTTTTTAACGATTTGGTGTCTTCGTCAAAATTGCAGGTATGAAAAATTGGTACAGGGATTTTTTGCTTCAAATGTTTTTATTTATTTTTAGATTTGCTGTGTTTTATAAGCCACTAAATTCCATCTCCTCAGAAAATTTTAGAATAGGCAAAAATCCAGACTAAGTCATGATTTTTCCAAAAAATAATAATTTTTTAAAGCAATCGAATAAAAATGTCAAGCTATTTTTTAAACTTTAATTTTAATGTAAAATAAGCATAAAATTGCAATCAATAATTACCTAAGTTAAATTTTGATGAATGCACCGTTTGCAAGTTACAGCCATTTTCAAGTAATTTTTTGAAGATGGTCGCAGTTTTTCAATTTAAAAAATAGTGATCTCTCGTTTTTGATCATCGTTATCTCGATAACAGATGGTCTGATATTCAATATTAAAAAAAAATCTTAGCTCCTCGAAAAAAATATTTTAAAAATTTTGAAATCAAGACAAACATTTTAAAAGTCTGTAATACTGAATGAAAAATGGATTTTGCTGGATTTTTTTTTTTGACTTTTTCTTATTTTTGTGACAAAAGTGATTTCAGTAATTAAAAAAAATGTTCCTTGTATCAATTTTGTTCAGTCCTCGTCCATACAATCAACTTTGCCGATAACACCATATCTATCCAAAAAAAATCAAAATATACAGATTTTTGAATATTTACATACTATTTTTAAGGTGGTCAGCTGCCAAATGGAAATGTGTATGAAAAATAATATGATCAAACTTATGATGCAAAATGACTTCTTTGAGCACACGGAAGAAAAAAATCGAATGGCAAAAATTAAAGAGATTTGCCTTTCGATAAAAATATATAATAAAATTTAAAACTCATTAATTGACGATTTTTTATATTATTTATAAAAAAGAAAAAAATCTTGCATTAATTAAGGATTTTTCAAAAATTCAAAATAAAAAATTTTAATTTTAATTTTATTTTTTTCTTTATCTAGGTATAAAATCTCAGAACAAATTGTTAAGAGTAAAACAATATTTTTTCAATGAATGGATAAATGATTTTGAATTCAATTTTATTATAATCAATTTTATCTCTATTAACTACTGATCGTTCAACTTTTCGACTTTTTATATTTCCTAGAACAGAACATGGCAATAGATTAAAGCACTTCCACAACCTTTGCTAATTAAACCAAACTGCTCCAAATCCCTCTTCGCTGCCAACCCCACAAGATTGACATAAACGCTAAAAAATGCATTAACTCAAAATTAACACTATCTTTGCATTCCACATAATTCAACACTCACACGCGCCACTCACCCCCGTCCAACCCCTCATCGCACAGAAGAAAGCACTCCCTCACAAACTCACCTGTTTCGCACTGCCGAGAGCGAGCACTCGCTCTCGCTCGCCACCCTCCTTCGTCACTCACCTTGCTGGATTTTCCCTCCCACCTCTCTTCGCGAGCGGCTTGACCAAAGGAGGCTGTGCGCGCTCTCGCGTCACTCTCGCTCTCGGTTCTTTCGGGTAATTCCGAGTGTCTTCTCGATTACGGACGTAGGATTCTAGGCATCCTGTGGGAAAGGTGCGGATGCTTTGAAGTGAAAAGTGAAGTGTTTGATGTGGTTTGTGTTGTGAATTTTAAAGAAGCAGGTAAGTCAGTGAAGTGAGTTAAAGTGATTTTGGGTGACAACAAAAACTTAAGGGTAAGTTACAATCTGTCAATCTGTCAAGCTGTCAATAGAGTCTCTCTAGGAGAACGTCAAAACCGTTCGCGAACGTCCGCGTTCGCGGCGCGGTTTTGTCGCTCACCTGTGGTGAGTTCCCCTCTCCCTTCTGAGTGACCGCGGCGACGACGGCGAGGGGGGTCCATCCGTCGTGTCGTCGTCGTCGTCGCGGGCCGCGCGCGTTTTTCTTCTTTTAAGCGGACGGCGGGCAGAAAAACGGCATTAGTAGAATAAAACACTTGAACCGAAGAAGACGAACCCTCGGTGGAACACCGCAGTCCTTCGTGATTTCTGAAAGGGGGAAACCGACTTGAAGGGATTTCGACGGGGGCTTCCTGTTGAATTTTGGTGAATAGTTTTTTCTAGAGTATTTTTTTTGTTTTTTGAAAAAGGATAATCAAGTGACAAGTGCAACATTTTTTTCGAAGTTTCGGGAGGAACACAAACGGACGCCAAGTCCAGAGGAAGAACACTCAAGGAAGGGGAAGGATTCATCCGGGTTTAAGGAAGAGTTTGTGTGTTTGTGTGGAAATTGGCAGAACTCGCCGCAAGATTCATCTATCGCGCCCCTTTCCTGGCAGCGCAAAAAAAACAGAGAATCTCTGCCAAACAGAGAACAACAGCAAGAAGACGAAGAAGTGAAGAGAGAAAAACCAGGAGAGTGTGCGGTGGCACAAGAAGGAAGTAACACAGCGAAGAGAAGCAAGAGAGAGAAGTGTGACGAGGTGATGAGTGGTGTTGGAGCGCTCCCAAGAAGGGGAAGGGAGAAGATCCGCGGCGGCAAATCCAGCGCAACATCAGCGGTGAAGAAGATCTGCGGCCGGCCAGCTCTCACAGTTTGATCGTGAACGCCAGCCGCCACGGTCGTGTTCCCGGAGACTGCCGGAACTGCCCCCCCTTCGCTTCTTTCGTCGAACACATATAGAGAAAGAGCAGTCCCAATCAGAGTCAGTGTGAGTGTGTGTGTGCGGACACATAGGAGGAACACGGACAGGTCTGGTCAAGCAGCGTTCGGCACCGGAGCCTCAGTTTCAGTTCAGTGGTCAAAGTGTGTGCAAGTGCGTGCAGTTTGGTCCCGCGGTCCAAACTGTTCGGGCATCAGAACACAAAAGTGTGTCCCCACTCTCTCTCTGTCTCTCCTTCGAGTAGTTTTAGGACCTTCAGAATTTTCGAAAAAAAATATATAAAAACGTTGCAACCCGGAACATCGTGAAGTGAACAGCACTCTCATGGATACTCTACAATTCGCAAAATTTTCTAATTTTTTTACAGGAAACCACAGCTAGATGGTCGGAACGTGGTAACCGACAGTAGTTGGATTAAAAGTGATTGAAAAAAAAAAAGTATTCTCTAAAAAATAAAAGAGCATCGCAAAAAAAAAATTAAACACGGTGTGAATCTCTGAAAGCAGTTTTACCGAGCAGTGAAAAGTTGAACCAGAAGCGAGCGCCAGTGAAAATTTTTAACTCGAATAGTTTCGAAAAATAACGTTTTTTTTTTGCGAACGAACGAAACGAGCGAACTCGCGGTACTCGGCGGGCTCTTGGGGCTGAATAGTAGTTGGCCCCTTTCACATCACTCCAACCCGGGGGAAGGAGCAATCCAGTTAGGAACGATTAGGTGAGTACTTTGAGGAATTTTGAGGTTTTTGAAAAAAAAGCGAATTAGCTTCTGGTTGAAAACAAGTCAAGACATTTTACACAAAAAAAAATATTCTAAATTTTTAAGAAGAAGACATTTCAATTCAGAAAAATTAAGTCATCATATGATAAATATTCGAATATCAATTAATTTATTTTTTCAACAAAGAACTTAAATCAGCTGAAAAAGCATTTTCAAAAATAAATCCCAGCACAGTTAAGTTTTGCTAAAGTTTTTACAAACAAAAAACTTAAAAAAAATACGATATTATCTTGAGAGTATTGATCGTAAAAATAAAGCTTTACTTTAACTAAATATATTTGTGATTTATGGCTGCAAAAGAAAACATTTTTTAAGGTTGAGGTTAGCTGAATTTTTCAGAAAGTTTTTAGTTGAACTTCAGTTGATATTTTTATAAAATTGTCAAACTTTGCTAAAACAAAAAAAATAACTAAAAATTCATAAGTGCAGATTTCAGTAAACTTGACTTAATTGTGGAACGAAAAAATCACCCTAATTATTTGAGGTTAGCTGAATTTTTTAAAAAGTTTTTAGTGAACTTCAGTTGATATTTATATTAAATTGTCAAACTTTTCTTAAAACCAAAAAAAATAACTAAAAATTCATAAGTGCAGATTTCACTAAACTTGACTAAATTGTGGAACGAAAAAATCACCCTAATTATTTTTTGAATATAAATTTTCTTAACTTACCTTAAACTTTTCACTCACCGCAAGGAAAATCTCTTATAAAAATGTTGTACTAAGAATTTGAAGTCCGCAATAGAAGAGATTTGTTAAAAAAATATACTTTAATAAAAACGCTTAAAAATAATTTTGATGAAATATTGTTGAAGAAAATAACTTTAAAAAACAGGCAAAAATTTACAAGGTATTTGGAAATTGGATTTTCTCTTTAAAAAAATATATTGAAATTCATTGAAATTAAATTAACAAATTTGTTTTAACTAAAAAACAGATTTTTGCCATTTTATCATTTTTTTTAAATATATTTTTTTTTTTGATAAAATAATGTTTAAAAAAATGTAAAAAACAGACAAATATTTGCATGGTTTTTGGAAATCGGATTTGATCTTTAAAAAAATATTTTTTTCAAAATGCATTGAAATGAAATTTACAAAAAAATGCTAAATAAAAAACACTACCTTTATCATTTTACGATTTTTTTAAATAAATTATCTTCACTTGCCATGCATTTTTCTTCATGGCAAACAAAAAAATACATTGAAGTACTGCCAATTTGAAGTACGTAATAGAAGAGAAGATTCTGAAATCAAGGTAAAAACGAGAAAAAAAATATTCTGCTTAATAAGCGACTTCCACTAGCACACACAATTAAGCATCATGATTGCTAAAAAATTTAAACATTTTCCTCAAAAAGACTATTTTTAAACAAAGCATTTGAACATTATTAGAATAGTATCAAGATTTATTCACGTTATAAAGTTGAATCAAAAATTATGATTGACAGTTGACTGTTTACTTTTGAAATCAACTGATTAACAAAAATTAAAAAAAGCGACTACAATTAATTTTAACTTACCTACCTTTCACTCTCAGGAATCCCACAACTTTTCAATGTACTCAATATTTGAAGTCCGTAATCGAAAATAAATAAGTCGAAAAGTTGTTATATTGAGAACACTTCACCTAAAAAAAATATCGCGAAGTATTGATGAATCCAACTAGAAGTTAATTCAAAAAAGTTAAATAAGTCTGAAATAAAAAAAAAGAATTGCTCAACATATTGCAATTCTTTTAAATATTGCAATTTTTAGTCAAGCATCTTTGCAGGACTTCACTGAAGAAAATTAAAATATTAAAATGAAACTTTTCAAAACAATAGTTTGAAAATTAGTAAAACAAAGTAGAAAATAATTCTAAATAGTAAAATACGTTGAATCTGAAGTCTGTAATAGAGAATTAATTCCTGGAAGGCAAAATATTTTGCAAAAAAAAACTATCAAATTGCCTAAAACTTATCAATTTTCAGTTAAGCATCTTTGCTTAAATTAAAATCAAGCTTTCCTAAACAATGGTTTGAAAATTAGTAAAACCAACTAGAAAATAATTCTAAATAGTAAAATACGTTGAATCTGAAGTCTGTAATAGAAAATTAATTCCTGAAAGGCTAAACATTTTGCCAGAAATTTAAAACTATCAAATTGCCAAAAATATTTCAATTTTCAGTCAAGCATCTTTGCAGCACTTCACTAAAGAAAATTGAAATCAAGCATTTCAAAACAATACTTTGAAAATTAGTAAAACCAACTAGAAAATAATTCAAAATAGCAATTTACGTTGAATCTGGTATCTGTAATAGATAGCTAATTCCTGTAAAGCTAAATAAATTATAATTTTCAGTCAAACAACTATGCAGTACTTCAATGAAGAAAACTAAAATCAAACTTAATCAAAGCAGTTATTTTCAAATTGCTAAATTTACAGCAAATTTACACCCAGCTCAACAGATCCGCCTCGCCCGAAACTGATTCATCGGCAAGCATTGACTAACCACTTCACAAAAGAGCCCTCTTCTGCGTCGTACGGTCCAGCTAGATGATAGCTCAATTGACAAGGTTGATAATCTGTGCCCGGCAATGAGCTGGTGTAACTGCAACTGCAATCATCTCGCCTCTCGCACGATTTGCACTTGATGATTCGTACTGATTTTAAATTAAATCTCAAAATTGAAACTATTTGTGTGCTTACCCTTCAGCTTTGCTGAAGCTGACTCAAACTTGCACTGATTCAACACTTCACAGCAATTGAATCGATTTTGACGTCCGTAATTGAAACGTACAAACTTATCGTCCACTAAACCGCCTTTAATTACCAACCCCAAAACACTAAGTAATTCACCGGAAAACCACCACCACCAGCGTCTGAAACTGATCGCCCGCTGAACAACACCACCTGAGATGAGCTCAGCTTGGAGTTCAAGTTCAGCAGAGCGAAGGTCGTCGGCAACCTCCGACGTGAGGCGCGCTGCTTTTGTTTCATCGGAAAGAGGAAGAAATAGCCAGTCGGAAGGGTGGCCAAACGGAAAGAATCACGCGATGTGGGGTTGGGAAATTCCAACGCCTTCGGAAGAACGGAATTTCTGGTTGGTTGAGACTGGTTGAGCTTGATTTTGAGAGATCCAATTAAGTGATCATCTGGGGATTAAACTTGCAAACTTGACAGTTGACAGATTGACACAAGTTCTTGGGCACTTTTGAACTCAAAACTTACCTCTTGTTGATTGTTTCGGCTGCATTTTAGTACTTACCCTTTAACGTCTCCAGATATCAGCAGAATTTTTTACTGAACTTCAACTCATATCTTTAAGTTGAAGTCCGTAATAGAGGTGCAAATTTAATCATTGACTTCCTAATCTAGTATGACTTGAAATCCGTTTTTGAAGTGACAAATTATGAATATTACAGACTGCTCAAAACTAAACTAAAACTGATCTTATTTAATGATCTAAACATTAACCTAGAAATTTGACAGATTGACAGAAGTTCTTAGGCATTTTTTTACTCTAAACTTAGATTACAGACTGCTCTATACTGAACTTAATCTAATCTAATCTAATGTGGTGATCATCGAGATATTAAACTACGAATTTGACAGTTGACAGATTGACAGAAATTCTCAAGGAAATTCTTGAATACTTTTTCACTCAAAACTTACCTCTTGTTGACTGTCTCAGCTACATTTCAGTACTTACCCCATAATGTCTCCAGATATCAGTAGAAGTTTTTACTGAACTTGAACTCATATCATGAAGTTGAAGTCCGTAATAGAAGTGCAAATTTAACTTTTGGATTCTTACAGTACTATGACTTGAAGTCCGTTTTTGAAGTGACAAATTATGAAGATTAAAGACTGCTCTAAACTGAACTGAAACTGATCTTATTAAGTGATCTAGAAATTAACCTATAAATTTGACAGATTGACATAAGTTCTTAGGCTCTTTTTCTATTCTAAACTTAGATTACTGACTGCTCTATACTGAACTTAATCTAATCTAATCTAATGTGGTGATCATCGAGATATTAAACTACGAATTTGACAGTTGACAGATTGACAGAAATTCTCAAGGAAATTCTTGAATACTTTTTCACTCAAAACTTACCTCTTGTTGACTGTCTCAGCTACATTTCAGTACTTACCCCATAATGTCTCCAGATATCAGTAGAAGTTTTTACTGAACTTGAACTCATATCATGAAGTTGAAGTCCGTAATAGAAGTGCAAATTTAACTTTTGGATTCCTACAGTACTATGACTTGAAGTCCGTTTTTGAAGTGACAAATTATGAAGATTAAAGACTGCTCTAAACTGAACTGAAACTGATCTTATTAAGTGATCTAGAAATTAACCTATAAATTTGACAGATTGACATAAGTTCTTAGGCTCTTTTTCTATTCTAAACTTAGATTACTGACTGTTCTAAACTGAACTTAATCTAATTAAATTTAGAAATAATCTAGATAATAAACTACCTTCTGTTGATTGATTCAGCTAGATTTTAGTACTTACCACATAAAGTCTCCAGATATCAGCAGAAGTTCTGGTTGAACTTCAAACCATATCATGAATTTGAAGTCCGTAATAGAAGTGCAAATTCAACCATTGACTTTCTATAGAAGTATGACTTGAAGTCCGCTTTTGAAGTGACACATTATGAAGAATACAGACTGCTCTAAACTGAAACTGATCTTATTAAGTGATCTAGAAATTAACCTATAAATTTGTCACATTGACAGAAGTTCTTGGGCTCTTTTTCTACTCAAAAACTTAGATTACTGACTGTTCTAAACTGAACTTAATCTAATCAAATTTAGAAATAATCTAGATATTAAACTAAACATTTGACAAATGACAGATTGACAGACATTCTTGAACATTTTTTCACTCAAAATTTACCTTCTGTTGATTGTTTCAGCTACATTTTAGTACTTACCACATTAAGTCTCCAGATATCAGCAGAAGTTCTGGTTAAACCTCAAACCATATCATGAATTTGAAGTCCGTAATAGAAGTGCAAATTCTACCATTGACTTTCTATAGAACTATGACTTGAAGTCCGCTTTTGAAGTGACACATTATGAAGAATACAGACTGCTCTAAACTGATCCAATTAAGTGATTCTAAAAATTGAACATAAAATTCGACAATTGAACTTGATATCCTACCATGAATTTGAAGTCCGTAATTGAAAATCAAATCTTATAACTGAAACAACACAGAAAAAATGGTGGTAATATTCATCAGGAAATAATGACAGATTTTGTGGCAAAAAATATGAAAAATTTTACCCCAGCAAATGATGAATTTTCATCAGTTTTTGATCAGGTTCACATTTCTACACATTTTTTATGTAATGTTACTCAAAAAAAGAGGTAATATTCAACCTACCAAATTTTCTTGAACATTCCAAAATTCAACTTTTTTTGTGAACTACAACTGAAAGTTTATCTTAAAAACATTACAGACTGCTTCAAACTTAACTAGCTCTAACCTAATCCAAATTTGATAGATTGACACTAAAAACTTACCTTTTTCCGATTAACTCGACTACATTTTCACACTGTACTTACCCCATAACTTCTCCTGATAACAGCAGAGGTTCTAGTTGAACCTGAAATCAGACTACGATTTTGAAGTCCGTAATAGAAGTGCAAATCTATCAACTTTCATCGTATGATAGTTTGTTATGAAGTCCGCATTTGAAGTGACAATTACGACTTCTCCAAACTGAACCAAATCCAACGATCGCCTCCAACTTCAAGTGGGCCCAACCAATCTCGATCCCATCGAACCCTAAGTGTTTTGTGAAACTTGTTGCCAATTTTCCTCAACCTACCCAAAAATTAGTCGAAAGTGAGCCACAACTTCCCTCAGCTCAATTGATGTGTGTGTGCAGAAAATCGCCCGTCCAAATTTCACCGCCATTTTGCCTAGCAGTGTTGCCAGTGCAAAAATTGGACCATCTTCCTCCCGAAAAAAAAGATGAAGTTAAGTCTGAAGAGCGCAAATTTCTCAAGCGCCAAGTGCTTAACCGCGTTGGGTTCGCAGGCTCTTTCACGCCACTTTGGTGGGGGCAAATCGGTTCAAGTGCGCGGTGCGCTGCGCGCACACAACAATTAATTAATCCTAGTTGGGCTGCCCCCCGTAGGGGGCCAGCTAATAAAACAGCAAAAAGTACATGATTTTTTTACTGCCCGAGTTGGCGGCACTATTAGTCGCGTTTGGATCGCGGGTGATGACGTGGGGAGGGGTGGTAAAAATTTAATTGAAATGTTTAACAGCAAATTATGAGTGCGCGGTGCGTGTCTGCAGATATTTATTCGACGATCCCGGTTGAGATGGGGTGGAATCCCCGCGCACGTAATTATAGTGTGCGGAGCAGCTTCTTTTTCGCGGGAATAAAGTGTGGAATTCAGAAGCTGCAAGAAGGAACGCTAAAAGTTCAACGTGCAGCCGCGTTTAATGTCTGTCATTGGAGGTGACTTAATTGCCAGGTACCACTGCAATGTGTGGCGAATCACAGTTTAATGGGTTTTATTATTTTTCAATTTGCAGCATTTCTTGACGGGCACGTTCTTCACTGCAGATTTGTTGAACTCACTGTTTATGACAGTTGACAGACTCGTTTCAACACTCTTTTAACACTTGGATAAATTTAAAAACAACTCAATTTTTGCACTAAATCACTCAAAACATACCTGAAACCGATCCAAAACCACGAACTCAGCTTCAATAATCAGTCTACTTACCCTTTCAAATTTCACGTTCCTCAGTTCAATTCAGATTGTGAAAACCTACCATGAATTTGAAGTCCGTAATAGAAGTGTTGACAAATTTCATGTTCTCGAAAATGACTGACTAATTTACCTCCTAAGATCTCAAATCAATACTAATTTAGAATTACATCGATAGGATTGAAGTCCGCACAAGAAGTGTGGACAAAGTTACGCTGCAATAACTCACAGTTTGTGGAAGTTAACCGACCAATTTTTAACACTAGTTCTACACTGACTCACTAAAAACTTACCAAATATCGATCCACAATGAAGAACTCAGCTTCCAAAATAAACTACTTACCCCTTCAAGTTACACTATTCTGCCTTCAATGCAAATTGTGAATACCTTCCATGGAATTGAAGTCCGTAATAGAAGTGTGAAAAAAATCTACTTTTAGAAAAATACAAATTTACTTACCTATTGAGGCTTCTTGACCGTTAAAATAACAAAAAATTAAGAATTTTATCTATGAATTTGAAGTCCGCAAAAGAGGTGTGATCAAAGTCTTTTAAAAGCAAACTCATATCCTAACCCAATAAGTTTGTTGAACTTCGCCAGATGAAGTCTGTAATTGAAGTTTGGCTTGAAGTCTGATTTTAGAAGTCCTTGATAGAAGTGTTCACAACTCCAAGTTCAAGAAAATAACTGATAAACTTACCTCCTGAGACTTCTTGAATCTTAAATCAATAAATATTAAGAATTTCTTCTGTGGACTTGACGTCCGCAATAGAAATGTGATCAAAGTCTTCAAAAAACAAACTTGTATCGTAACCCCGTTAAGATTGTTAAACCTCAAGCTGATGAATTTTTTTTAAAATCTTCTCAGGGATTGAAGTATGTAATTGAAGTTGGGTTGGATGTCTCATGTTAGAATCCTGCAATAGAAATCATTACAATTCAAACTTCTTTAAAAATATTGATTTACTTACCATGTGAGATTTCCTTGATCTCCAAACAGGAAGAAATAAAATAAAAAATAAGCACTTTAATTCCGCAATAGAAATGAATTCAAAGTCTTCAAAAAGTAAATTTATAAGCTAACACTGTTAAGATTGTTGAACCTCAAGTTGATGTTAATTTTTTAAATCTTTTTCGGGATTGAAGTCTGCAATTGAAGTTGGAAATGAAGTATGATATATGAAATGCTTGATAGAACTATTCACAATTAAAATTTCCAGAAAAAACTGATTTACTAAACCACCTAAGAATTTTTTAATCTTGAGATAAAAATAAAATTAAAAAAAAAACAATGAAACTTTTAAATTTCATATTGAAGTTTGCAATAGAGATGTGTTCAAAGTCTTCAATATGTGGACCTTTAAGATGATTAAATCTCAAGCAAATAAATATAATAAAAATCTTCTTTGGGATTGAACACTGTAAAATAAGTATAGAAATAAAATAAGTGTAATAGAAGACATAAAAAATTATGGCATTAATTCTATGGAATTGAAGTTCATACTAGAGCTTGTGGTAAATTTCAGCATAAAAACTGATTCTTAAAGCTCGAATCCTAACCCTCATGTCAATTTAAATAACAAAATCAACCTTAAACGGATTTGAAGTCCATAATAGGAGTACTGATAAATTCCTATTCACAAAAAAAAAAGAATTTTCTAACCCAGAATAAAAATCTTTTTTTCAAATTGAAGTCCTTGATTGAACAGTCTCTAAGATAACTAACAGCATTGAAATTAAATTTCCTTTCTGGTGTCAATTTTATAGGTCAAACAAACCATTTGATTTGGGTAGATTTCGATTTTATTCGTTGCATTCCAAATGATAGATCAAAAATTAAAAAAAAATATCATTTCAAATAAGAACTCAAATTTTAGAATTGAAAAAAAACTACTAATCATTATAAAAGATTTTCAATCTAATTTAATTCAACTGCAAATCTTGTCATTGGAGAATATTTCTAGTACCACCTGGGGCAAACCAGGACTACAGGCTGAATACGGACAGCAGTTTTCAGAGCACTCAAATGCTTTAAATTTAAAAAAAGAACGCACTATTGTTGTCGTTCTGTATATGTTCTGCCTCAAATCAATAAAAAAAACCCAAGCACAGTGCAGTAACAAGTATCAAACAGCTGTCCCGATTCGCCCCAAATGACAAAACTTAATCTAGA